>NC_000072.6:20602500-20902500 GCF_000001635.26 Mus musculus | reverse complement strand
CACCTTTCACAATAGTCACAAATAATATAAAATATCTTGGTGTGACTCTAACCAAGCAAATGAAAGATCTGTACAACAAGAAATGCAAGTCTCTGAAAAAAATCAAAGAAGATCTCAGAAGATGGAAATATCTCCCATGCTTGTGGATCAGCGGAATTAACATAGTAATAATGGTCATCTCACCAAAAGCAATCTACAGATCCAATGCAATACCTATTAAAATTCCCAACAATTCTTAAATTCTTTTGAACAACGACAACAACAACAAAAAGAGGACAGAGAAAAATATTCTCAAAAATATGATACCTTCTGAGGGAATCACCATCCCTGACCTCAAGCTCTATTATACAGCAATAGTCATAAAACTGCATGGTATTGGTCCAGAGACAGAAAGATAGATCAATCGAATAGAATTAAAGACCCAGAAATGAACACACACAAATCTATGGTTACTTGATCTTTGACAAAGAAGCTAAAACAAACCAGTGGGAAAAAAGTCAGCATATTCAACAAATGCTGCTGTCTCAAGTTGTAGCTGGCATGTAGAAGAATGCAAATTAACCCATTCTTATCTCGTTGTACGAAGTTCAAGTCCAAGTGGATTAAGGACTTCCACATAAGACCAGATATGGTGAATCTAATAGAAGAGAAAATTGGAAAGAACCTTGAATACATCTGCTCAGGGGAAATTTTCTTGAACAGAACACTAATGGCCCAGGTTCTAAGATCAACTATAGAAAAATGGGATCTCATAAAATTGAAAAACTTCTGTAGGGCTGGAGAGATTACTCAGTGGTTAAGAACTGTCTGTTCTTCCAGAGGTCATGAGTTCAGTTCCCCGGAACTACAGGTTGGCTCACAACATTCTGTAATTGGATATGAAGACCTCTTCTGGTGTGTAATCGAAAGGATGTTCATATACATTAAATAAATAAATCTTTAAAAAGAAAGAAAGAAGGAAAGAAGGAAAGAAAGAAAGAAAGAAAGAAAGAAAGAAAGAAAGAAAGAAAGAAAGAAAGAAAGAAAGAAAGAAAAAGAAAGAAAAGCTTCTGTAAGGCAAAGGACTCAATAGGACAGAAATGGCAACCTACATCTTGGGAAAAGATTGTTTCCAACACTACATCTGATAGAAGGCTAATACCCAAAATATACAAAGAACTCAAGAAGTTACACTCCAGAGAACCAAATAACTATATTAAAAATGGGTTACAGAGATAAACAAAGAATTCTAAACTGAGGAATACTGAATGGCTGAGAACCACCTAAAGAAATGTTCAACATCCTTATTCATCAGAGAAATATAAATCAAAAGGACCCTAAGATTCTACCTCACACCAGTTAGAATGGCTAAGATCAAAAACTCAGGTGACAGCAGATGCTGGTGAGGTTCTGGAGAAAGAGGAACACTCCTCCATTGCTTGTGGGATTGTAAGCTGGTACAAAAACTCTGTAAATCTGTCTAGAGGTTCCACAGAAAATTGGACATAGTACTCCTTGAGGAACCAGTTATACCACACCTGGGCATATAGCCAAAAGATGCTCCAACATATAATAAGGACACATGCTCCACTATGTTCATAGAATCGTTATTTATAATAGCAAAAAGTTGGAAAGAACTCAGATGCTCCTCAACAGAGAAATGGATACAGAAATTGTGGTACATATTTCCAATGGAATACTACTCAGCTATTTAAAAGAATGATTTTGTGAAATTCATAGGCAAATGGATGGAACTTGAAAATATCATCCTGAGTGAGGTAACTCAGTCACAAAAGAACACTTGTCCTATGTACTCACTGATGAGTGGATATTAGCCCCCAAACTCACAATGCCCATTATACAACCCAAAGACCATATGGAACTCACAAAGAAGGAAAACCAAAGTGTGGATGCTTCAGACCTTCTAAGAAGGGGAAAAAATATTTACATTTGTTTGGGACTGGGAGGGACTTGGGAGGAAGAGAGGAGGGGGAGTAGAAAAAAGGGAGCAGGATCAGGAGTGGAAAGAGACAGGGAGGTGGAGATGTAGGAAATATCATGAAATTGAACACAGGTTTGTAGCAATGGGCAACGGGGAATAGGGGAAGCCAACAGACATCCCAGACGCCAGAAAGCAAGAGGCTTCCAGGACCCAATGGGGATGAAATTAGCTGAAATGCCCAACAATGGGGAAAGAGAAACTATAGAGACCCTTTGGAGAGGTTAGGCCCAGTCATTGGTGGAGGAGTCGGGCCACCTAACCTTCTCAAAAATTTTAACCCAGAATTTCTCCTGTCTAAAGTAAATACAGGGAAAAGGTGTGGAGCAGAGATTGAAGGAAAGGCCATTCAGAGACTGTCCCACCTTGGGGCTCCATCCCATAGGCAGCTACCAAACCCAGTCAGTATTGCTGATGCCAAGCAGTGCTTGCTGGTGCCAAGAAGGGCTTGTTGACAGGAGCCTGCTATAGCTGTGTCCTGAAAGGCTCTTCCAGAACCTGACTGATACAGGTGCGGATACTTGCAGCCAACTATCATCCCCATTAGAGGAGTTAGGGGAAGAACTGAAGGAGTTGAAGGATTTGCAACCCCATAGGAAGACAACAATATCAACCAACTGGATCCCCCAGAGCTTCCAGTGAGTAAACCACCAACCAAATAGAGATGGAGGAACCCATGCCTCCAGCCACATATGTAAGCAGAGAATGAATTGTCCTACCAATAGGAGGAGAGGTCCTTGATCCTGTGAAGGCTTGAAGACCCAGTATAGGGAATGCTAGGGCGGTGAGGTGGGAGTGGGTGGGTGGGTGGGGTAGCACTCACATGCAAGCACGGAGAAGGTGGGGTGGGATAGAAGGTTTGCAGAAGGGAAACTGGGAAGGGGGATAACATTTGAAATGTAAATAGCTAAATTAATAAAACACCATTTTATTAATTCTTTGAGAATTGTAATCAATGCATTTTAACTATAGTCAAATCCAACTCTTTTTTTTTCCATTTTTATTAGGTATTTAAATCATTTACATTTCCAATGCTATACCAAAAGTCCCCCATACCAACCCACCCCCACTCCCCTACCCACCCACTCCCCCTTTTTGGCCCTGGCGTTCCCCTGTACTGGGGCATATAAAGTTTGCGTGTCCAATGGTCCTCTCTTTCCAGTGATGGCCGACTAGGCCATCTTTTGATACATATGCAGCTAGAGTCAAGAGCTCCAGGGTACTGGTTAGTTCATAATGTTGTTCCACCTATAGGGTTGCAGATCCCTTTAGCTCCTTGGGTTCTTTCTCTAGCTCCTCCATTGGGAGCCCTGTGATCCATCCATTAGCTGACTGTGAGCATCCACTTCTGTGTTTGCTAGGCCCCGGCATAGTCTCACAAGAGACCCAGAAATGAACCCACACACCTATGGTCACTTGATCTTCGACAAGGGAGCTAAAACCATCCAGTGGAAGAAAGACAGCATTTTCAACAATTGGTGCTGGCACAACTGGTTGTTATCATGTAGAAGAATGCGAATCGATCCATACTTATCTCCTTGTACTAAGGTCAAATCTAAGTGGATCAAGGAACTCACATAAAACCAGAGACACTGAAACTTATAGAGGAGAAAGTGGGGAAAAGCCTTGAAGATATGGGCACAGGGGAAAAATTCCTGAACAGAACAGCAATGGCTTGTGCTGTAAGATCGAGAATTGACAAATGGGACCTAATGAAACTCCAAAGTTTCTGCAAGGCAAAAGACACCGTCAATAAGACAAAAAGACCACCAACAGATTGGGAAAGGATCTTTACCTATCCTAAATCAGATAGGGGACTAATATCCAACATATATAAAGAACTCAAGAAGGTGGACTTCAGAAAATCAAATAACCCCATTTAAAAATGTGGCTCAGAACTGAACAAAGAATTCTCACCTGAGGAATACCGAATGGCAGAGAAGCACCTGAAAAAATGTTCAACATCCTTAATCATCAGGGAAATGCAAATCAAAACAACCCTGAGATTCCACCTCACACCAGTCAGAATGTCTAAGATCAAAAATTCAGGTGACAGCAGATGCTGGCGAGGATGTGGAGAAAGAGGAACACTCCTCCATTGTTGGTGGGATTGCAGGCTTGTACAACCACTCTGGAAATCCGTCTGGCGGTTCCTCAGAAAATTGGACATAGTACTACCGGAGGATCCAGCAATACCTCTCCTGGGCATATATCCAGAAGATGCCCCAACTGGTAAGAAGGACACATGCTCCACTATCTTCATAGCAGCCTTATTTATAATAGCCAGAAGCTGGAAAGAACCCAGATGCCCCTCAACAGAGGAATGGATACAGAAAATGTGGTACATCTACACAATGGAGTACTACTCAGCTATTAAAGAGAATGAATTTATGAAATTCCTAGCCAAATGGATGGACCTGGAGGGCATCATCCTGAGTGAGGTAACACATTCACAAAGGAACTCACACAATATGTACTCACTGATAAGTGGATATTAGCCCCAAAACTAGGATTCCCAAGATATAAGATACAATTTGCTAAACACATGAAACTCAAGAAGAATGAAGACTGAAGTGTGGACACTATGCCCCTCCTTAGAATTGGGAACAAAACACCCATGGAAGGAGTTACAGAGACAAAGTTTGGAGCTGAGATGAAAGGATGGACCATGTAGAGACTGCCATATCCAGGGATCCACCCCATAATCAGCATCCAAACACTGACACCATTGCATACACTAGCAAGATTTTATCGAAAGGACCCAAATCCAACTCTTTTAACACTTTCCAAATACCATCTCACCACCTCTTGCCCTTTATTTATTTATTTATTTGTTTGTTTGTTTGTTTGTTTTACTTTAATAACCCAGTAACTCCAATTAGGCCTGACCATGACCTCCTGAGTGTAGGGGAGGTGTCCCTGGTAGACGATTTATCTACCAGAAGCCACACCTTTAAATAAAACTGACTACTTCTTTAGAACCCATCAATTGATAAAACTTCTTCACTTAGGAATATCTTTTTCCATGCTACAGTGTTTATAGCCTTCATCCTGTGCAGACAGTCAAAGCTTTTGTGAGTTTATGAATGTCTCTTTCCTGTCATGTCCCAAAGACAATGTTTCACTCCAGGCTTGCTCTTAAGTATTCTGTCCCATCTTACACACTGATCCTTGCATTTTCTGTACAGGTGTAACATAGATGTCTCATTTGTGACTGAGCATCACTCAGCCTCAGTCCCAATTCTTTGATCAATTTGTGAGTTGTGCATTTACCACTGTACGTTGCATAGAAAAACTGCCCTGATGAACTTTGAGAGCTACATTTAACTACAGATGGAGAGATATGAATTTAGAAGTCATTTTGATACTATTTCTATTAGCAAAAGAGTAGTAATAGGATTATTCTGGGAACTTGGATTCTTGGCTAAATTTATAGTATGAGGAATAAAGTTCATCTTCTCAGGTGGATGTTCAATCTAGTAAGTCTACGTTTAATTAGCTATTTTAAATGTTTTTGTGTACTCATGGTAGTTTACCTTCTCTATTTGCACTATTTCCAAAATCCATTTTCTGTTATTACATTTCACTTCAAAAACATCAAAAGCATTTTAACTGTAAAATTTTATTATGTTATATTATTTATTATATTATATTATATTATTATTTTAACTGTACAATTCTATAATTGCATTGTATTATATTTTAATGTCCCATACCCTTGATATTTTAACTTCCATGTATTTTTACAGCACAGATTATTGGATTATTATTTTGATATAACTAAATGATCTTTATTTAAGAAAATTACAAGTGTGAGTAAATATTTTCTATTGTGATTAATTGTCCCTCCATTATTATTGATATTCTTCATTTGGTGCAGTATTTAAGAAATGATTTCTGCTTATATAATTTGAATTTCTGTTATATTACTAGTTTTAAGATCATTTATTTGGTAGTATTTGGGATTAGCATTAGAAAAATGAGATATAGGCTATGTAATAAAAGTTTTGCTGACTCATATATTACAAATACACTATAAATATTTAATATTCTTAATCAATCTTTGTTTCTTTCCTTCTTTTTTCCTCTCTTTCCTTTAGGTGTCTGTTTCAATGTCTTAATGAAATTATGTGCGCCATATAAAAAAATCCCACGGCCGGAGAGGGCATTGGATCTCCTGGAGCTGGAGCCACAGAAGGTTGTAAAGTGCCCTGTGTGGGTTCTGGGAAATGATTGCTGATCCTTTACAGAAGCAGTGAGCAGTTTCCATGCTACAGCATCTCTCCAGGCTCTTTTCTTATAGTCTTAATACATAATGTGCCAAAGCATTAATTTATATTTCTCCTGAAATGTACATTCTTTGGTAAACTTATTTATTAAAACTTTTATATCTGATATTGTTTTTATAATTTCTTTAAAAATAAGTATTTGAATAAAGTTTTTAAAATGGTGACTAGAAGTATTTTCAGAGAAAGTAAATTTCTATTACTTCATCCTTTATTAAAATAGTTTCAATGAAATTTTTCTTTGTTATGAAACATGAGTATAATTTCTTTTTAATTTTATTAATTTTGAGAGGACAAGAAACATTTTAATAATATATTTTAGAGCCTATTAGTTTGATATTTTCTGCTGAGTAAGTTTAAATCTGGTGTCCAGAAGACAGTTTACCTATGAACTGTGGTTTGAGCTTGTGGAAGATTGCTCTTCAATTTGTATCTCAGGCTTCATTAGTTTGACTGAATTTCGATTCATTCTAAATATTGTTAGAGATTCACTTTAAACCATAGAGCAGATCTGGTATACACACACACACACACACACACACACACACACACACGAATTTTGGCATTGAATTTCATTTTTCTGTGTCACCATCAGGAATTTGCCTGTTGTGGAAAACTGATGATGTTCACATCATTAATGTCCATTACACTGCCTGTTATCCATTAAAAACTCCCACATGCTAATTTTTATATCATTATAATCATTTATAGTGGACATACCAATTTTTCTTTGCTAAAACAAAACTTGTTTATCTCTTGTAACTATTTTTTAAGTAAATGAATTTTCAGCAATTATTTTTTAAATATGAATGGTTGCATCAATTACAAAGTATACAGTAATTATAATACTTAGTCAGGGTATTTCTTTATGCTCCAAAACATGGATATCACAGAAAGAAAGCATTTATTTTTCAGAATAATGTAAAAAGCTTTGTTCACTTCATAGGGAAGACCATTTTGACTCCATTGGAAAATTAAATTCAAGCCAAAGACTGAAATTCTTCTCTTTTGACCTATATATTAAAACTTTCCCAAAAGTTAGATGTAAATTAAGTGCTTTTACTGGGCACACTGCTGAAAAACATTACTGAAGGAAAATTTGGTATTGCTGGAAAAGCTTCCGATTCATTGGCAATATGAACCCTATCGGGAAGTAAGCAATGGAATAAGGGGAGTAATAGGTGAGCACCAGGCAGCAAAGGTAAGGAAATGATTCTTTTTTTTTTTTTTTTTTTTGGTTTTGAGACAGGGTTTCTTTGTGTAGCCCTGGGTCTCCTGGACCTCACTCTGTAGACCAGGCTGGCCTAAAACTGAGAAATGATTCTTAAAGTCTGTAAATTGAGGGCTGGAACATAGCTCAGTTTTTAGAATGATTGCATGAAATCATGGGCTTGATTTCTAGTAGAACGTAAAATGCAGTTGGCGGAGCACATCTGTAACCCCAGTGCTCAAGAGGGAGAAGCAGGAGGATCTGAAGTTCAAAACCATCCTTGACTGCTTAATGAGTCAGAAGCAACCTTGGCCGTGTGAAATTCTGCCTTAAAACCAAAAATATTTGTGAATTCAAACGCTGTTGTGAGATTTCATAAAATGACTATCTTTTATGCCTCCAAATATTTTCTTCCATGTGTGCAGAAAATAATACTGCAGGGCAGGTGAATGTGTTAATTAGCCCTCCATTTGCCAAGTAAAATTTTGCAATTCTTTCTGTGTGTTGTAGTTTCTCATGCATGGACATTTATACCCCAATATTGGTATGTTCCTGAGAAGCATGCCTCATGTATTACATTTATCGGATGCAATTTCCAGAAACTGATCTGGCTAAAATGTCCACCATAAATGCAATATATTATCAACATTGGTATTGGGTGGATACTCAATGACTAATAAACGTTTCAACATTCCTTTTTTCTTTTACTTTTATTAGATATTTTCTTTACTTACATTTCAAATGTTATCCTCTTTCCTAGCCCCCCCCCCCTTGAAAATTCCCTATTTCCTCCCCTCTCCTCCCTCCTGCTGTTCATCAACTCATCCACTCCCAATCCCTTCCCAGGCATTCCCCTATACTTGGGCATAGAACCTTCACAGGACCAAGGGCCTCTCCTCCCATTGATGACTGACTAGGCCATTCTTTGCTGTGTATGCAGCTGGAGCCATGAGTCCCTCCAAATGCTTTCTTTGATTAGTGGTTTAGCCCCAGGGAGCTCTGGGGGTACTGGTTAGACATTTCATTACACATAGGCAGCCATTATTGGGTTGACCATAGCATGTAACTCATTCCAATAAATCCACTTTATATACATTGGGGTGGAGAGAGAGAGAGAGAGAGAGAGAGAGAGAGAGAGAGAGAGAGAGATTCATTCTACAGGTTTTGTACCTTTAGAGAACATTGACCAAATTATATCAAGACGGCTATATTTATCCACACCATTATCATGGCAACATTTTAGTGTGAAAGAGGTAACATTGTATTTCTCTCTCTCTCTCTCTCTCTCTCTCTCTCTCTCTCTCTTTTTTCCTTTCTTTCTTTCCATTCTTCTTTCCTTTTTTTTTTAACATAGACTTTTCACTAGCAACTTTCTCATTATAGGTAGGCAGATTTCTCTAGTACTTTCCTTATAACTGGTGAAAGGCTTTAACTTTCAATATTAATATGGTTAATGCAGAAACTAGAAAGAATGGGGACGATTTTATTAAATCTTTTATTAAAATCTCAACTTTATTTCAGATAGTAATGTGGGATGAGTCAAGCTTTTCATCTTTGAGTTTTAGTTTTCATGATTTACATGTATTATACAAAGATGTAAGATTAGCACTTATGTGTTAAACTATGCAAAATGCACAAAAATACCTGTAATTTAATACAGACATTAGCAAGGAAAATTATAGTGTTGGCTACAGTTGACTAGCTACATGTCCTTTAGGAGCAAAAATAAGATCATGGTTTTTTGTTCAATTTTCTTAACTGTCTAGAAAAAGTTTGAATGTCATCTTCATCTTTTCAGCCATAAAAAAGAAAGATAAATGTTGATGGTTTAGTGTTCAAATCCTTTTCTGATTTCTTTGGCCATGTTGTATTATAAAATGAGAAAAATACTTCTATATCTTTAAACGAAAAGTAATCTAATACAATTAGCATATTTGTATACTAATTGTTTTAGGGTTTAACTGCTGTGGACAGACACAATGACCAAGGCAATTCTTTTTTTTTTTTTTTCATTTTTATTAGATATTTTCTTTATTTACATTGCATATGTTATCCCCTTTCCTAGCTTCCCCCTGAAAATCCCCTATCCTCTCCCCAACTCTCCCTGCTCCCCAACCCACCCACTCCCAATCCTGGTCCTGGCGTTCCCCTATACTGGGGCATACAGCCTTCACAGGATGAAGGGTCTCTCCTCCCATTAATGACCAGCAAGGCCATCTTCTGCTACACATATAGCTAGAGCCACAAGTTCCACCATGTGTTTTCTTTGATTGGTGGTATAGTTCCAAGGAGCTCTGGGGGTACTGGTTAGTTCATATTGATGTTCCTACTATAGGACTTCAGACCCCTTCAGTTCCCTGGGTACTTTCTCTAGCTCCTTCATTGGGGACCTTGTCTTAGTTAAGGTTTAACTGCTGTGAACAGACACAATGACCAAGGCAACTCTTAAAAGGACAAGGTTTAACCTGGCTTACAGGTTCAGAAGTTTAGTCCCTTATCATCAAGATAGGAAAATGGCAGCATCTAGGCAGACATGGTGCAGGAGGAGCTGAGGGCAAACAGGAATGGCTTTCAGGAAGCTAGGATGAAAGTATTAAAACTCAGACCTACAGTGACACATCTATTCCAACAAGGCCACACTTTCTAATAGTGTCATACTCTGGGTCAAGCATATTTAAACCATAACACTGATTGTATCAATCATTTTTTATCTTCTATCTGCACGTATATCTTTAGAATTATGTAAATAATGATCTAAAGATTATGAGTTATTTACAGCACACATTTGCAAACATAATATATCACAAAAATGAAAAAAAGATATTATCCAAAATTTATTTAAAGAATGCAAGGGGGAATGAGTAGAAAATAGGAAAAGTTAGAAAATTAAAGGTGTGAGTGCTGTTGGGAGTAAGGTGAAAGCAGGGTCTTCTAATCTGTCTGCTTCTACACCAGCAAGTCCACTAAGCAACGCTGTTGCCAGATTTAATCTCTTTACTTGTTTACTCTCAGGCATATCAATGTTATCAAAGAGAGAGTGTGTCTCTCTTTACACTGTCTGAAAAATAAACTTGGCAAGAAAGCTATATTAATATTACAACATATTCTTTAGTAGAGGCTGGCTTTGCTTAATAGAAGTAGCCTTAATTGTTTTTGTGTTTTTTTTTTTTTTAAACAAAGACTGTTTAAGTCTTGGTTCTGACTTTATAAGAGATAGAAACATAAGCCCATGTATGGTCTTTCAGTTTGATTTTTCCTTGTGAATAGAAAATACCCCAATAGAACCTATATACTAATATTATCATAAAATAATTTAAATGATAATTATTTTTATTTTATTATTGTTAATCAGTCATTAAGTCAACTGATTTTATTTCTTCAGTTTTTATGAAATTCAGGTATGTTGATGCTCTCCCATGCCCTATTTGGCTTTAGCTGAATGTACTTGAGGTTATTTATGAATGTGGACAAACAAAATCATAACCTCACTTAAACCATAATAAAATAATTTAAATGATTTTTTCCTTTTATTGAAAATAGATTTTTTTCTCACATAATATATCAAGATTTTGGTTTCTCCTCCCTCTCTCCCTCCCAGGTTCTCTCCAACTCCCCTCCTACAAGAGTCTACTTGCTTTGAGTTTCTCATTAGAAACTTCCACACTGCTTTGGTGAACAAGATCCAAAGACTAGATAGTTCAAGGACCTAGGTTAAGACCAACTAAGACTGATCTAAAAATAACAACAACAACAACAACAAAAGCAAAACAAAAACCCAAAAACAAATACACAAAACAATAAAATAAAAAATTATAAAGTTATAAAAGTAATAAAATAAATTATAATGCCATGTTTCTATAATCATGATCAGAAATTTGCTCAGTCATCATCAGAAGCTTCCTCCTGCAGCAGATAGGGACAAATACAGAGAATGACATCCGGATGTTATGCAGACATTGAGAGACTTTGGAACACTCAGTGCTAAATGGAATGTGCCTATCAAATCCCTCCCCCAGGTCTCAGGGAACCCCATGGATCAAAACAATGAAAGATCCAGAGAGTATGAAGGGCACCAAAGAAACAAGGTCTTTTAAGTCAATATTATGAAAGTTCATATGAACTCACACAAGCAGCAAGCACAGAACCTGCAAGGATCAGCACCAGGTCCTCTGTGTATATATTACGGCTTCCAGTTTATTGTTTTTATGGGAACCCTGAGTGTACACACAAGTGGATCTTCGATTCTTGTGCATTCTCTTGGGCTTTTATTTTAGCATCATATGATATTTATTATATTTTATTATATTAATCATTTCAGTAAAAACGAATGGATATAGTTGTAGGTTTTGTGCTACAAGTATGCATCATTTTCATCAAAGATTGCTTTTATCTTATGTATTACTGTTACAATGAAGTTTAAATATCTTGCTCCTCCCTGCCACAAGTGGGTATAGTTGTTGGGCTTGTACTCTAATAGACACATATTTTAAACAGAACAGAGAAGTATAGATGAAATCCCAAACAGGAAAAGATAATCCTGAGAAGTACAATAAATGCAGTATTTTCAGTACGTTGCTTATGGGAAGGAACATGCTCCAATTCAAGGCACACACTTATGAGACACTGAGAGTTCCAACACACTAAAGATGACCATCTTTCCTCACATCAAATCATAATTGCAATTCAGTGAGTTGATTTTATTAAATTTTGTTGCATTTAAACATTCCAAATGTCATATCATTTTCTAATTTTCTAATTATTAATATACATAAAATGTGTATAAAGTCAAAGAAGAATCCAAAAGAAAGAGGCTTCTTTGGGATAATACTAAAATATAACAAAATGAAACACCTGATTGTCCCCATTAATCTAGAAGGAGAGAAAACAGTATCTAATTTGACTGAAATGAAAAAGAAACAAACACACAAAGTCTTTCAATCACAAACCTATACCAGAAAATGGCCTCCGAGGATTGAGATTGGAATAAAGGTATTTTCATTTTTTTTTTTTTTGAGTTTTTAAAAAATTCCTTAATTAAAAGAAAATGCATTCTGTTAAGGGTTAAACGTATATAGGGACAATCAGGTACTTGGCAAAAGAAATTAACTCATAGGAGTATTATAAATGGTTACTTTGTTTATTTTGAAAGCTGCTCTTAGGAATGGCTTTCTTATATGATTAATAATGCATATTAATAAAATACCTGAAATTATAAAACAGACACTGGGAAGTAGATACATTGTCAAAATCTAGAAATGATATTATAATTTGCATATATAAAATATATCAGAACAATATCACTTACTAATATAAAATTTGAATCCTTAAAGAAATATTATGAAAATACATTTTTATTTTGATAGTGTAGTGGCTATTCCTGGTTGTCAACTTGACTATATCTGGAATGAACTACAATCCAGAATTGTAAGGCTCACCAGTGACCCTAATCTGGAGGCTAGGAGATAGAAGTTTTTGACCTGGATCTTGGTATGGAGATCTTGAAGCATAGTGGCTATGGATTCTAGAAGATTAAGACGGGGAGATCTCCAAGTTCAAGGAGATCTGGGATTAAAGCTGTGGTGGAACACGCCTTTAGTCTGGGCTACACCTTCTGCTGGAAACCATATAAGGACACTGGAAGAAGGGAGTCTCTCTCCCTCCCTCCCTCCCTCCCTCCCTCCCTCCCTCCCTCCCTCCCTCTCCCTCTCCCTCCCTCCCTCTCCCTCTCCCTCCCTCCCTCCCCCTCCCTCCCTCCCTCTCCCTCTCCCTCTCCCTCTCCCTCTCCCTCTCCCTCTCCCTCTCCCTCTCCCTCCCTCCCTCCCCCTCCCTCCCTCCCTCTCCCTCTCCCTCTCCCTCTCCCTCTCCCTCTCCCTCTCCCTCTCCCTCTCCCTCTCCCTCTCCCTCTTCCTCTCTCTCCCCTTCACCTGCTTGCTGTGTGGGACTGAGCAAGCCAGGGGAAGCAAGCCAGTAAGGAACATCCCTTCATGGCCTCTGCATCAGCTCCTGCTTCCTGGCCTGCTTGAGAGTTCCAGTTCTGACCTGCTTTGGTGATTAACAGCAATGTGGAAGTGTAAGCTGAATAAACCCTTTCCTTCCCAATTTGCTTCTTGGTCATGATGTTTGTGCAGGAATAGAAACCCTGACTAAGGCAGTTAGTATTAGTAGGGGTAGTAGTGTTTAGATTTTTTTGCAGAATATGAATCATCTTTTATTTTTTCTTGTAGTTTTACTAATTAAATGATTTACTTTTGACAACTTATTTTATTATTGCACTTAAGTAATAAAATTATAAATCATCTCAATATACCAAACAACAGTTGAAATTTCCTAACATAACCGTGAATACACACACACACACACACACACACACACACACACACACACACACACACAGTCAATCTACCAAAGGAAAGAAATGTAATCTATTTAATAAAGAATATTTTTTTAAAGTCCATATGAAATTCTGTCACATATTTTGAACATACAATATGTAATATGAAATATGATGAAAATTGAATGTTTCTTTATAGTTTAAGTTCAAGACAAGAATAAATACTTTCTTCTAGTCTATATTCCATTCAAAATTTTGTTAATGATAATGAATTCATCTATCATATGGCAATATATTCTATCATATCTCTACGAAATGGTAGAATATGAGACAGTAAAATATTTATACAAAAATTTTAACTAGGAGGAAAGAAGTAAAGTATCCTCAAATATGAAAGATTATATTATTGCCCTGGAAACAGAGCATGACCTATTATAAAAAAGTTGAAAGAATAACCTTTTTTGTAAGATTTCAGTTGTGGTGATAAAATACCATAACAAATCCAACTTAAAGATGAGAGAGCTTAGTTTGACTGAGGGTTCCAGAGAGATAAGTGCCCATAATAGTAGAATGGAGGCATGGTAACAATGATGAGAGCTTGCACTTTGCACTGCACTGATGAGTGAAAAGAAAATGGAATGACTTTAGGATTTTCAACTCAAAGCTGGTCCCAAGAACCACACTTACTCTATCCACTAGGGATAACAGTTTAAATGCCTGAGAATGTCAGGGACACAACACAGTCATTGAACTCAGGTTAGTAGATTCAAAGCAAATTTTATAGCTATGTGTGGTGTTACAAAATGAGAAACAATTAAAAAGACAGAAATAAAGTTGCAATAGTCAAAATATTAAAAACAGTTTTAATTAAAGGAATGGAAATTTTTAAAAATGAAATATTAAAACTATGAAATCCTAGATATTTCTAAATATGAAATAGTTTTACAAGTACTAAATAAAAGGATATTGACTATATTAATAGTCATGCTGTTAATAATAATATTTTTCTGATGCATATATTCTTTGCAAAATAAAAAACAGCAGAGTATTTGTGAAAATTAGAAATTCCATTTATTAAAACTGTATTGAAAACATAAAAGATCAAGGCTAGCAAACATAGGAACATTTCTGGTAAAAATGACCTTGAATAACAGATAACAACATGCCAGTGCTCATATCTACTAAATATTTAATTCTGTTTTTTTTTTTTTTTATTCATGTCACAGACTGGATAAGTTCCAATAACATTCTAGTGAGAAATACATAAAGAAAGTCTCAAAAGAAAAGATAGAAACGAACAAACAAACAAAACTAGATCTCCTTTATTACTGAGAATCTTCCCAAGGTGTCTGCAAAGAGATAAATAAAGTTTCAGTCATTTATCACCTAAAGATGGATTTTGGATTGCTTAACTCATATAGATTTATATCTCAAGAACTTTAACACATTCGTAATGCAAGAATTAATGAAATGATTCAATAAGGCAAAAGTAATGAATAATTAAAATATCTCTATTCTCTTGTTATTAAAGGAATCCATATTATACCAGCACTGGTACAAAAGTATCCAAGGAGCTAAAGAGATCTGCAACCCTGTAGGTGCAACAACATTATGAACTAACCAGTACCCTGGAGCTCTTGACTCTAGCTGCATATGTATCAAATGATGGCCTAGTCAGCCATCACTGGAAAGAGAGGCCCATTGGACATGCAAACTTTATATGCGCCAGTACAGGGGAACACCAGGACCAAAAGTGGGAATGGGTGGGTAGGGGAGTGGGGGGGAGGCTATGGGGGACTTTTGGGATAGCATTGGAAATGTAATTGAGGAAAATATGTAATAAAAAAACATTTAAATAAAAAATTAAAAAATATAAACATATAATGTCTAAAAATGAAAAAAAAACTGAGCTAAGTTGCATGTTAGTGGTCTCACACAGCTCTGTTTTCAACAAGTTCTGAGGAAGCTTATTGGAATTCCTGGGTAAAATATTCTGAAATTCAAAAATTAGAGCTCCAATTCCATTGTGACACACTAAGAAACTTACAACAAATTAGTGAAAGATATTAGACTAAGGAAATTGTTGCTTTTACAGAAAGGTAGATAAACAGATATTCAATGATTGTGCTATAATTATCCTCATGGTCACAATATGATTTACGAAGAAAATAAACCCATTCTAAGAAAATCATTGCTTTTTATATATTTATGAATAACTCCAGGAAATACAATTGTATTTTTGAGAAAAATTGATACATTTACATAGATTTTTTAAATGGATGTGAGTGTCTTAACAAAATATGTATAAGTTTCAAAATATGTATTATTATCCTTATGAATAGTATATTGATATAGAAGTGTTCTCTATGTTCTAAATTAAGAATTGGTAGTTCTTGACAGAAGCCCTCTCAATTGCTCATATATCTTTCTTTTTTTAATGTGAAGAATTTTTATTACATAAATGTAGATAACAAGGTTTCTGATGAAATTACTAAAGCAGCTTTTTTTTTATTATTATGTATTTTTCTCAATTACATTTCCAGTGCTATCCCAAAAGTCCCCCACTGATAATGTGATCAAAGTCTAGAACACGGTAGATCTTCATAATTCAGGGCACATGATTTCTGTTCATGAAACTGAAATTACGGCAATTCACTTACAAATAAATTATGTGTTAGTGAAGTGTTAAAATTATCACCTCCATGTTACACACAGAGACTGATTCATTGAGATTGAAATGCTATATTTAAAGTACTCCATTTAGCTGGGTCTTGAGGTAGAACTATTTCTAATTTTCTAAGGAACTGCCCAAATTGATTTCCAAAGTGGTTATACAAGTGTGCACTCCCAGCAGCAATGGAGGAGTTTCCTCGTGTTCCAGATCCTCAGCAGCACGAGCTGTCACTTGAGTTTTTCTTCCTAGCCATTCTGATGGGTATAAGGTAGGATCTTAGAGTCATTTTAAGTTGTATTTTCCAGGGGCTTAAGGGTGCTGAATATCCTTAAGATTGAGGGAGCTGAAGGTGTCAAGGACATGACAAGATGACCTCCCAATTAAACTGGGACCATGGGGACTCACAAAGAATGAACCACCAACCAAAGAACCTTCAGAGGCTGGACCCAGGCTGCCTCCATAGGTGTTCGTTCATGTGGGTCCCCTAAGAACTGGAACAGGAACGCTCTGACTCTGTTACCTGCCCTTAGATCCATTTCCCTAGCAGGCCTGTCCTGTCTGATCTCAGCTGGAGAGCAAGTGCTTAGTCCTGAGGAGACTTCATGTGCCAGGGTGGGTTGGTACCAGGGGCAGGGGGAATCTCTCCTTTGCATAAGAGAAGGTGAGAACTCAATAGGGGAAAGGAGGATGGAAGGGTAGAACTGGGAGTAGAAGAGGGAGGGATATAAATTGAATCAGGATGGAAAGTGAATAAATAGATCAATTAGTGGAAAAAAAGTTGAGAAAGTCAAATTTTTGTGGAACACTTTTATTAAGCTTTTTAATAAAAATAAAAACCAAATAAATTATTTCATTCAAATTGTTCAAAACTTACTATTATAGAAGATAACCAATTGATATTTTATTTTTATAGTGCCAAGATTCTCATTTTAATAGGCTAAATTTTTTTAATCCACAGTTCTCAGGTTTTTTTTTTTTTTTTTTTTTTTTGGAAGGTACAACTTCTAGATTTTGAAGGTCATGTAGTAAATTAATTAATAACTTTAAATATCTCCTCTCTAAGTCCAGTTTGTTATTTATTATTACTTATAAATACAACATTCAAAGTCTGGTGTGACTTAAGGAAAATCGTGAGTGTTTAATTGTCAGAATTTATGTCTCTACATTCAGTGCTTATTGTATAAAATTGAAGAAAACAACCTGCAGCCACCTTGCCTGTGATTTAAGTCTTATAATATTCCAAAATCTTTCACGGATAAAATATTTAATAATATTATGTAAAAGTTGAGTTCATGTCAAATTTGAGAGGAGAGTGATAAAAGACAGGAGCTAAGGGAAAATGGACATTTCTATTTTTTATTGTTTTTTTTCCCATTTATTTATTTTTATTTTCTTAATTAATTTATTTTTTATACTACATATTCCATTCTCTGCTCCTCCTCATCTACCCTCCAACTGTTCCACATCCCACAACTTCCTCCCCACCCCACCCATTCTCTACATCTATGTCCCCATCCTCCACCCCACCTAATCTCTAAACTCCCTGAGTCCTCCAGTCTCTTGAGGGTTAAGTGCATCATCTCTGAATGAACACAGACCCGGAAGTCCTCTACTGTATGTGTGTTGAGGGCCTCATATCAGCTGTTGTATGCTCTCTGTTTGGTGGTCCAGTGATTGAGAGATCTCGGGGTTCCAGATTAACTGAGACTGCTTGTCCTCATACAGAATCACCCTTCTCCTCAGCTTCTTTCAGCCTTCCCTAATTCAACAACAGGAGTCAGCTGCTTCTGTCCATTGGTTGAGTTCAAATATCTGCATCTGACTCTTTCAGCTGCTTGTTAGGCCTTTTGGAGGGCAATCATGATAGGTCCCTTTTTGTGAGTGTTCCATAGCCTCAGTAATAGTGTCAGGCCTTCAGACCTCCCATTGAGCTGGATCGCACTTTGGGCCTGTCGCTGGACCTTCTTTTCCTCAGTCTCCTCTCCATTTCCATCCCTGTAATTCTTTCAGACAGAAACAATTATCGGTCAGAGATCTGACTGTGGGATGGCAACCCCATCCCTCACTTCACACTCTGTCTTCCTGCTGGAGGTGGGCTCTATAAGTTCCCTCTCCTTACTGTAGGGCATTTCATCTAAGGTCCTCCCTTTGAGTCCTGAGAGTCTCTGAGCTCCCAGGTCTCTGGTGCATTCTGGAGGGTCCCTCCAACATCCTACTTCCCAAGGTTGCCTGGTTCCACTCTTTCTGCTGGCCTTCAGCTCTTTTTCCTCACCCAATAACAGATCAGTTTCCTCTCTCTGCTGCCCCCAACCCTCCCTGTTCACATCCCTCCCAGGTCCCTCTCTCCCTCCCACCTTCCCCACTTGTGGTTGCTTTCTTCTCTCTCTCAAGTGGAGAGGTGTCCTCACTTGGCCACTTCAGGTTGGTAACCTTTTTGAGTTCTATGGATTGTATCTTAGGTATTCTGTACATTTTTTTGGCTAATATCCACTTATGAGTGAGTACATACCATGCATGTCCTTTGGGTCTGAGTTACTTGACTCAGGATGATATTTTCTAGTTCCATCCATTTCTCTGCAAAATTGAGACGTCCTCATTCTTAATAGCTGAGTAGTATTCCACTGTGTAAATGAACCAAATTTTCTGTATACATTCTTCTGCTATAGATTATTTCCAGCTTCTGGCAAGACCTCTATGAACATAGTGGAACACGTGCCCATGTGGCATGGTGGAGCACCTTTTGGGTATGTTCTCAAGAGTGGTATATCTGGGTGTTCAGGTAGATATATTTCCAATTTTCTGAGGAACCTCCAGATTGATTTCCAGTGTGGTGACAACACATGTTGGAGAGGATGCAGAGAAAGAGGAATACTCCATTGCTGGTGGGATTGCAAATTCTGACATTTCTATTTTTACCAGTCTACGGTGTGAACATAATTTTGTATTTCCCACAGAGAATGGAAGGTAAGAAATTAAGCATTCAGGAAACAGATGTGAGCACTTTAAACTTTAGTCACAGTTAAAGGATAGAATAACTGAAATTTGATTGTATATACTCATACACTTTAATAAGGAGATATATTAGAAAGTCTTAGAGACATTTGTGTTTACAGTAGAGTCATAAGCTATATCAGGAACACTATTTCTTTGACTAGTAAAGAAGATAGAACCTTCACAGGACCAAGGGCCTCTCCTCCCATTGATGAGGGACTAGGCCATCCTCTGCTTCATATGCAGCTAGAGCCATGAGTCCCACCAAGCTTTGGGGAAAACATTTGAAATGTTAATAAAGAAAAATATCTAAGAAAAAAAGAAAAAAAGAACGAAGAGTAAAAGTGGGACTCTAAAAAAGAAAATATAGAATAACTCTCTTATATATGTATATTATATCGCATTAAAATGATACATGAACTGTATATTGTGTTATTTTATGCACATGAGTTATGTCTCAATGTTGTTTAAAAGTTTTGTACTAAATAGCCTATTTCTACACATTTAATCAATAGGCTAATGTTTTAATCTGTTGCTTTCACTAAAATATGCCATCATTTATTTTTAGTGTGTTTTATAGTTAAGTATATATGATAGGATCAATAGCAATTTATAGTATGTGCTTTTAATATACACTAAGCTTAAGTTTTAGTATTGACATATATTACTGTATTCAACATACCTAACAAAGTTGTAAAAACAGCTTTCAGGACTAATATAAATTTCCAGACTGAAGGTGTGAGGAATCGAATGCCATTATAGATTTTCTAAGGCCTGAAATTTTGTAGATATTGCAAGCAGGATTGAATTCACAGTGGCTAAATTGTAAGACCAAATGTTACATCATTATTCTGTGTTATGTCTGTATCAATCATTTAGGCAATTCATTTTCCATGAATTATGATACTTCCATACAAATCACAAAAGATACAGTATTAAATTAGATTGAGCATTGGGCACTGTGATTTTTTTATGATAACAATATCTGGCACTAGTATAAGATTATCCTGACTCATGCTTTCAGTCCATCTTGTCGGAGAAGGCGTGGAGAAATTTCTCAGCTTATGGTGAAACGGCACATTGTGGAGTTCATATCATGGTGGTCCAAGAGCAAGAAGAACAGAAAGGAGAAGCTGCCTTTCACCAACTAGGCCCCTTTCCTGAAGGTTCTACATTTTCAATAAAGGGTGAGACCAGGTGGAACTAAATGTCAAAGCAAGAGACCAGTTAGCATACATTTGAGGTTGAAACCAAACACCTATAAAGTAGAAAAAACTCAAGCTAGAAGAGGATAAAGTTATTTTCCCCAAGACTAGGTCAAATTCAGGCACTGAGTGGTTGAAGTGGTGCTGTAGATTGTCCTAATCAAGTATGCCCAATCCTTTTGAGATTCCTATATGCTGATGTTTGTTTCATCTTTTAAGAGCCAGATGTCAACCATTGCTTTCACATTCAGGATGAGTGGAAGAGAATGGGAATAATGAGCATCTCTTTCCCACTGTCCTAGACACTGTATTACCTCTCAGTCCTACATCTTATATAACCAATGAGCTAGTCAATATCCACTAAAAAGATGAAGCTAAAAGGATGAATCTTAAGAGATGAAATCTAAATAGATGAATGGGAAATGCAGTCCTTATTCTGTTTGCTGTGAGAATGAATGGGACTATTATATAGATATCAGAGTATAAAATGTGCAAATTGTCATATATATATATATCATCACAAACTACAAAAATAAATTAATAAAATTATTTTTCTGTTAACCAGTATTCACACTTGCTGTAGCATATCATTACATTTTAAATAATTTATCATAATAAACATAATTTTAAGATAAATTGTAAAGTAACACTTTCAACTAAAAAGTAATAAAATACAAGATGTTTTTACTTTCATAAACATATACTGAAGGTATATGTATTTTCTTTCTCCTACAAAAGTAATAAAAATTTTATTGAGCTTGACAGTACATGTAGTTTAAAACAAAAATACTTTACAAAGTAAATTAGTTTTGTTCACAAGTTCTAAATCAATTTCAGACTATCATACATTGAAAACGACTTGTATAAAGGAGTTTAGGGGGCAAAGTACTTGCTAAGAATGAAAGACCTTGAAAGGAAGGAGAATCAAATAAAATAGGCACACAATGAAACAGTGTTTTGATTCATATTTGCCAAAGAATTGGTAAATTTCTGTACTATGTATTGCTAAACAAAAGCATATAGTGTTGATCTCAAATGTCCGTTCTTTTGTGATCTGCCTTGTATAGACTTTAAGTGTCGTCATATCTGACACCAGTGTAAAACCTCCAAGTTGAAGTGTTGATTACCAAATATGTTCTGCTACCCCAGGCTCTTGTTGTCTGTCTGTATGATGGATTCTCATTAGTCATTTTAGAACTGAAGTTTTGTGTCCCCTTTAGCTGAAACAATAAATATCCCAGGCCAGTACCTCTAGCACATTTTTCTTTCTTCTAAACACATATAAAGCCAGGCTTGTAGTCTGAATATCTTAAACAGCAATGATCAAGGTCCTTGTGTTCCTTGTGGTATTCTAAAATGAATACATTTTCAATTCACATTACAGGCTTGTTTTTCTACTATAACAGCATAACTTACAATCTTCAGACTTATCTGTTTATTTTTAAATAAAGGACTGCTTATACAGAGAGGTGAACAGATAAAATAATGTGTCCAAACTGGTATGGATTCTAGCTCCTCTCCATTCCTTTGTAACTCCCCATTAATCCATAGAAGGAAACTCTATCAGTGACTCATATCTACTGCACTTGGGTGGGAAAAAAAACCTGATAGATACCAGGGACTTCAAAGATACTACTCTTGGTTAGGACCCAGGCCTTTTTTGTAGCCCATCTCTATTCCACAGTGACTCACCACTGACCTATAAGACTAATTTCTAACATATAGTCCACAACTGCCATACTTGGATAGCAACCAGATTGAGGTAGCAGCAACTGAAGAATGAAATGTCTACCCATAAAATATGAGACTAGATATCTACACTAAGAAATGTCCCAGAGGGTATAGCACCAGATTGCTAGATCCAAGAGAAAAATACAAACATGAACAAATAAGACAATATTCTACCCCGCAGAAGTAAGTATATTTGAAATCATTGAAAAGGACAATACAGTTTCAGTCCAAGGACTTCCAAAAAGCATTTATGAATATGTTCAAAGACATTAAAGAAGATATTTAAAAAGACTATAAGAACACCCACACACACCAAAGTGAATGAAATGATAAATAAAAAAAAATTGAAGACATAGAAACAGAATTTGACAAATAAATATAATTGTTAAAGAAATATCAAGAAGAAATAAACCTCAAATCAAAAACTCAAGAAATCAAACAAAAACCTCAAGAGTTAGCCTCACTAAAACAGCAGAAAGAATTTCAGGTATTGAAGACAAGATAGACAAAATGCATAGCATATTCCAAGAAAATGTTAATTCTAGGAAGAATTAGTCACAAAATATCCAATAAATCTGAGACTATAAAGAGTAAAAACCCAAGTAAATGGCCCAAAATATTTATAACAAAATTATAGAAGAAAATATTTCCAAATATAAAGAGATGCCTAAAATACAGAAGTGGATGCTCACAGTAATCTACAGGATGGAACACAGGGCCCCCAATATAGGAGCTGGAGAAAGTGCCCAAGAGCTGAAGGGTTCTGCAACCCTATAGGTGGAACAACAATATGAACTAACCAGTACCACCAGAGCTCGTGTCTCTAGCTGCATGTGTAGCCGAAGATGGCCTAGTCGGCCATCATTGGGAAGAGAGGCCCATTGGTCTACCAAACTTTATATGCCCCAGTATAGGAGAATGCCAGGGTCAGG
Organism: Mus musculus; assembly: GCF_000001635.26. Lineage (NCBI taxonomy): Eukaryota > Metazoa > Chordata > Mammalia > Rodentia > Muridae > Mus > Mus musculus. Next base: position 20,879,162 of record NC_000072.6, on the reverse strand, counting down.
AAGTGGGAGTGGGTGGGTAGGGAAGCAGGGTGGTGGGGAGGGTATAGGGGACTTTTGGAATAGCATTTGAAATGTAAATAAAGAAAATATCTAATTAAAAAAAGAGATGCTTATCATAATTCACAAAGAAAAAATGTTTCATAATAAAATAAATAATAATAATAATAAAACGATATCCACCAATCCAATACAGAAGGCACTAGAAGGAAAACGTTAGTCTGAGGAGAGGTTAACTATGCTCCAAAGGAAACTACAAATAAACAGTTCCAAATGATTTATTCTAAAGATGGAGAAAACATACCACAGCTACAAAATAAAATAAACTAACAAACACTGTTCAATAACTCAATAATAAGTTTCATTTCCTCAAGAAAAATAGAGAAATTAACATAATGGTTTAGGAAATAGAATCTATAAATTTTTCTGAATTCCAGAAATATACCTTACCATCTAGGATAGATATATTACTTCAAGTTAAACATATAGATAAGGATTTAAAAAAATGAAAGAATGAACCAGGCATAGCTATTTTAATGGCTGGCAATATATAATTCATAGCAAAAACTAACCAGAAGAGATAGGGTAATGCACTATATAACCATCCAAGGAAAATTCCACCAAAAGGATGTTACAATTCTTATTAATTATGTACCAAGCACAAAGGCACTCAAGGTACAAAAGAAACACTGCACAACTAATAGCACATATTGTCCCCCACATAGTGATAGTGGCTAAACTCAATACTCTTACTCTAGGAAATAGATATGTTATTCACACAAAAGCTAAACAGAGAAGCCCTGAAGTTAAATGATATTATTAATAAAATGATATTTAAAAATCACTTACCCAATATTTTTTTTCTTAGCAGTTTATGGAATTACTCCAAAATGAACGATGTATTGGGACACAAAGCAAATCTGAACAGATATAGGGAAAATAACTATGTATCCTATCTGATTGCTGTTGGTTAAAGCTGGATGTCAACAATGGTAATGTCAAAAAGTACATAAATCCATGGAAGTTGAACAACTCACTACTAAATAAAATTAGAAACAAAGAGAGTACATCATATAATGATAGGGGGAAGGGCAGAGAACACACAGCACACCTGTTGTCATGACATATAGCACGGAGGGGCAGAGGACACCTAAGGTCTCTCTGCTAATACTCAATGCAGCACAAGAGCAGAAGACATCCAGAGACCTGCCAGCCTCATTATCAACCCAAAGTTGAAGCCACTAAATATGCAAGTATGTTGTGGACAGATGGGAGGGAGAGAAGCAGGGCAGTTTGAGCATAGTAAACAGAGGCAGAATTAGAATGGAGAGGAATAGCCTATTGTTAGGAAGCAGTCCATCCCCTATGGCCTTTGTGAGGTCCTGGCTTAAGATGCTACTGATGGCCATAGCTGGGAGCATGGTTATGCTATAACAATAATCTGTGTAGATGCCCACGGCTCATATTACCATTAAAGACCATGTGAATGTCCTGGGTCTGGAGAGATGCCTGGGACCATTTAGATGTCCAAGACCTGTGTTGAACTACCCGTACATCATACTGTCTGCAACTTTCAAGGGGGAAGATCCTTCACTCCCATGCCTGGGCAGCACAGTAGAGCTGGTCCTGGTGGAGGAGGCTCAAGTGAGCTTACCTGAGGGCATGAGCACAGGAGAAATAGTCAGACTGTTCTTCTGCCATGAGGTGGTTTGGACATGGAGGTGATGCCCTTTCCCCTTTCCCATCTGTGTTATTCAGGAGAGCTGGTCCAGAAGTGATAAATGTATGTGAACAGGAAAGCTATACAAGCTCCTCACCAACTGCAGCACTTGAGAGAGTTGGCCCTGTGTCTCCACTGGACAGCATAATGGAGATATCTCTGGTGGCTTCAGTGTGAGTGTGGGGTAAGACACCACAAGGGCATGAGAATCTGAGAGATGACCCTGCCCTCTGCCGATTGTGGAGTTGGGTGAGCTAGCTAAGAGGCTGGAGAGCTTGCTCTGGTGGTGTGAGTGTGGGAGAGCTGGCAGGCTTACCAACTCAGGTACAACCCATGTCAAGATCAAGGGCATTGCATTGGACCACCCCAAATCTATCTCTTCTATTAACTGCTGGAGTCTATGAAAGGGCTGGTCCTGCTGATCCTAGCTGCAGGATCTCCATGACACAGGGCAACAATAGGCTAATCAGAAAGAATCTTGAGAGAATCTAGTATTGATGGTTTAGCAGAATCTAGAGCCCTCCAGTCATACCAAAGAGGCATTACAATGAACATTTGTAAGTAAAGATGTAAGGACCAAAGCATATACTCTGGGCCATACTGTGACACACTATAACTTTCATGAAAAACTATTTTCTACGCTTTCTTTTGTTTTATTTTGTCATTTTTTTTTTTAATTTTGTATTTTGGTTTTTGGGGGGAGGAAAGGTAGCAAGAGCAGAGGACATTTTTGAAGGGACAAGGAGATGAGGGACAGGGTACATGACATGAAACTCACAAAGAATTAAAAAAAAAGAAAAGAGAAAAAAATGGATTAAGAGAGATACCAAGAATTGCTGGTCTGCATTTCTGCCTTGCCACATTGCCTCTGGAGTGTCAGAATGTTGCCCATATGCTCCACAGGGGAAGCAAAATGCAGGGGAACTGGGCTGCATTTCTTTCTCATTGCTGGGATTCCAATCTCTTGTGAAAAGGTGAACCGATGTCTAAGATAGTGCTTCCTGCCTGTGTTTCTCTGGGTGAAAATTGGCAGGGGCTGGAGCAGAAGCTATCATTCTCAAACTCCTTGGCACCCAGACTTAGTGTGAACCATAAATTAAATTATTTTGCAGGAAGGGATGCCCTGGAAGGGAAGCTCATTGACTAAATACTAAGGCCTATCTAAATACCTCACTAGCATGGAGAACAGTAGGTGGTATGCTAAGTGACTGGTTGTCAAGGTCCTCTTAGGTGGGTGTTCGATGGTCACATGCTCCAGGACAGGAACCTGGTTGGGAGGTAGTCGGAATTCCTGCTGTTCTCAATTATGAGATTTACCAAGGTTCTGAGCTTGCTACTACTTTACCAGTTCTTCTGTCTTGTGTCACGGTCCATTGCATGCACTTTAAACTTTTCCTTTTATACTGAGGGCAAATGAAAATACATTTCCAAACTACTGCGACACAATGAAGGCGTTTCTAAGAGCCAAGTTCATAGCACTAAATGCCTACATGATAAATGTAGAAAGATCTCATATAAATAATTTAACAACACAGTTCAAAGTTCTACAAAATGATGAAGAAACACCACCTTCATTTTGAAAAGTGTAGATAGGAAGAAATAATCAAACCCAGGACTGAATCAGAGAAATAGAAACAAGCAAACTAAACATACATACATACACACACATATACACACACACAATAAAAAGAATAGATAGTTTGTGAGAATATCAGTAAGATTGGCAGAATTTTAGACAAATCATCAAAGTAATTTGAAAAGTGTAAAAATCAATAAAATTGAAAATTAAAAGAGAAGGATTCCAAAAGACACTAAGGAAATTCAGGGACCCATAAATATGTACTTTAAAAAAAAATCTGTATTCCACCAAATAAGAAAATACAAATGTAGTAGATAGCCTTTCTGATATAACAGCCAAAGTTAATATAGATGAAATTAGCAGTATAAATGTAATCTTCCTACATATTGAAATAGTAGCAACGATTAAAGAAGAAATTTCCCAATCAAAGGAAAAATATGCATTGTATGATGGATTCAGCAAATAATTCTACAAGTCCTTCAATGCAATAACACTAACATACTTTAAATTACTCTAGAAAATAGAAACTGATGGATCATTTTCAAACCTTTTTATAAAGACATTTTGGTATTAATTTCTTTTTTTTTCCATTTTTTATTAGGTAGGTATTAATTTCATACACAAACTCCACAAAGTTTTTTGAAAAATATTATAGACCAATGATATTTATATGCAAAGGTTTCCAATAAAATTCTTGCAAACCATAATCAATGTTGCTTCATTCCAGAGATGAAAATCAATATACATAATCTACTACATAAGCAAACTATATGACAGAAAAACAAAATGAAACAAATGATCATCTCATTAGCTGTCCACAAGGCCTTTGACAATACCCAAAATCCTCTTATGATAAACGTCTGTAGAAACTAGAGATATGAGTGAAATAGCTCAACATAATAAAGACAATTTACATCGAGAAAACAGCCAAATTTATCCCAAATGGAAAGAAACTGAAGACATGTCTACAGAAATGAGAAACAAAATAGGGATATTCCGTTTCTCCATACTTATCAGTCTAGCACTTGAAGTCTTAGCTAGGGCAATGAAATGACTAAAGAAAACCAAAGAGATACATGTAGGAAAGGAAGACATTAAAGCATCTTTTTTTTTTCCTTTTGCAGTAAATATAATTTTATATATGGAAGACACAAAAGATCTCATCAGGAAACTTCTACATTCTGTAAGCAAAAAATAAAATTTTAACACACAAAAATTCAAAGCCTTCCTATATGTAAATGAGAAACATAGAAAGAAATTGAGAAAATAGTACCTTTTACGAAACCCTGAAACAAGTCGTGGGTTTCACAGGCCATCTTGTCAGAAAACCAAGCAGGCTGTCTGCAGATCTCTTCTGCCCCTGTTTCCCATGATCCAATGCGCAAGTCTCATCAGCAGCTCTTCAGCAAAACACCTGTGGCAGCCTTCCCTGAACCCTTGTTTCCATCTTGGATCCCACAGATCTTCTAACTTTCCTCCCTATACATGTTGCTTTGTCTCAGCCCCAAACCTCAGACTCTAAAAACATTGCAGTTTTGCTCCCATTCATAAATTTGAAGCACATTTCCATTTTTATTTCATATATATATATATATATATCATTATTTTATATACCATTATATAAAATTTTATTTTATATAAAATTTTATATTCCCCAGTAGATTGGACATGAATTTGACTGGCTGGGAGTGAGAAAGGTATGTGGATAATAGGAGAAGTAATCTGAAGCTTCAGGAGTTGAGTTTTGAGTACCTTACACTGAGCAGCACATGGCAACGCCAAAAACTTATTTTACCATTTGAAACTCCATAACCACATCGGATGTCAGGAATGAGAGAGATAGCATCACTGTAGACCCTGCAGATACTCAGAGACTAATAACAGAATATCATGTACCGCTTCATGCTAGTAAATTCACCAGCTTAAGTGAAATGGGCAGATACCCAGAAAATTACTAAGGAACTAAGCTTACTCGGAGATAAAATGGGCAATCACAACAGCCCCCAGCCCCTTTTCTACCGGAATTTGGGAGCTCTGAGAGACATGGGTAGCTCTTTGTTTAAAAGATCAGGAACCTGATGCTCCAGTAACAACTGTCCCTCCATATCATGCCAGCAGTGTGACAGAGTCCAATCCTTAGGACACTGGCCTTCCCAGCATACTTTTGGTCTCTAAAGATGGCAGTTCTTTATTTGGTGGGAAGTTGTTCCCACTCAAACCACACCCCTCACCCTCCTCACCCCCTTTTAAGCACCGCGTTTGTATTTTTATTAGGATTACATGCATTGTCTTTGGAATCCATGTTCTTTGTGTTTGGGGGGGGGGGGGGGAGGTCTCCACCAGCCTGCACTCAGACCAACTTGGAGAGAGAAAAAAAAAAATCTTAAATGCTGTTTCGGATGTACAATTTAAAAAAAAAAAAAAGTGAAGTTTGTAGCTTTAATCTTTTGTGACAAAAACTAATTAACACTGGCTTAATTACTGACTAGAAATGCTATTTTGCAAGGTTTGGATGTAAATGATAGAGGTCAGCTGTTTGTATATGCATGAGACATAGCTTCTTCCACTGCCTGTTTGTTTTTAACCTGTGGTACTTCCTGTATGCTTTTATGACAGAGTTGTTTTTAACTTGAGGTACCCTCTCCCTCTCCTCTCCCTCTCCCTCTCCCTCTCCCTCTCCCTCTCCCTCTCCCTCTCCCTCTCCCTCTCCCTCTCCCTCTCCCTCTCCCTCTCCCTCTCCCTCTCCCTCTCCCTACCCCTACCCCTACCCCTCACCCTCCCCCAACCTCTCTCTCTGCCTCTCGCCCCCTCCACTCCCCCTCCTATCTCCTCTCTCTCTCTCTCTCTCTCTCTCTCTCTCTCTCTCTCTCTCTCTCTCTCTCCCTCCCTCCCTCCCTCCCTCCCTCCCTCCCTCTCTCTCTCTCTCTCTCTCTCTCTCTCTCTCTCTCTCTCTGTCACACACACACACACACACACACACACACACACACTGGCTTTGCCCAGCCTTTTGTGGGAAGGAGCTGAAGTGAATGAGGGGAAAGTTTGAATGATTCCTGACCTTATAATCTTAGCATTTACTAAGTGATGGTCTCTTATTCTGTAACTCTCTTATTATTAGTGCTTTAGTAAGTGCTTGTTTCTTATTATTTATGCTTAAATAAGCACTGGTTCCTTACTCTGTAATTCTCTTATTATTTGTGTTTTAGTAAGCCTTGGCTTTGTATTATTTGTGCTTAAATAACACTGATTCTTTATTCTGAATCACTGGAAATAACACATGCTGTTTAGCAGTGGGGAATTAAGTAAAGTATTTATTGCTAGTGCCCCTTTCTCTGGCAAACCAGTCAGGAGCCCCTCTTTGGTCAGGCAAGAGTCTTAGAACTCACTAACTCCTTTTGAACCAGAGAGAAAAGAAAAGGAAGGAAAGAAGTGACTTACAAGCTTCATCCTTGGATCTGACCTAGAATGAATGTTTTTTTCCTTGATGACAAATTTGTTCTGAGTTTATTTTGTTTTTTTGTGTAAATTGTGAAAGCTCATTGTATTTCTTATCATGTAGCCTTTAAATACCATTTTATGAGGAATGGGTACATTCTATTCTTGATTCTAGGGTTTTTTTTTTTTTTTTTCTATATTTCTGGCAAAACTAAAGCCATTTCTGAAAACTTTCTTCCTAAACTTATTTGATTCAAGTCAGGAATTCTATGAAATAATTATTTCATCTAAACATTATTAATTTATGAAAAGCCACCTTCATGTTGACCTGCATGAAATTTGCTCAATAGAGTAGGGTATGCCCAGTAATCCATAGGCTATGCAATAGTGACAGGAAAGGCATATGAGCTGCAAGAAGCCATCCTAAAATGAAGTCTTTTTGGACCTTTCCTCACAATAGCTCAACCATCTTAATCCGTTGAAGGTGGGTCACCTCCAGGACAGTTACCTATATACCCCTAGATCTGCTCATGCCAGAACAAGTAGGCGGAAAGTAGAACCATACCTCTCCTTCTGCCCCTCCGGCACCAAGAACTCCAGTCTAATTGAGCTCTATAGCAGAAAATCTGCTGTGACCTCCATTTTCTCTTTGACCCTATCCATAATGAATCACAAAAATCTTCTCCTTCAACCTTCCTTTCCCAAACGCCTCCTAGTATGCCAGCCTCCAACGCCAGCAGACATTCATTCAGAACACACAGGATGATCAGGCCAGAGAAACAGGTAAGCCAAAGACTTTCACCACTCCCTTCTTTGCCAATTCAATGCCCCACTCTCATCCCTAGCACAAAATACCACCTTCAGCCTTTCTTCCATAATGGCCAGATCTCCTGTGGATTCCACAGATCTTCTCCTCATAACCTACCTCTTCCAATGTATTGCTTTATTCCTCCCCCAAACTCCAACAGGTACTTCCTGTAAGCCCACAGACCACTTGTGCCAAGAAAACAGGAGGGCAGTCTATACATCTTCCACACTCCTTCTGTTCCTCTAGATTCAAAATCACAGTCTCATATCCAGTGCTACAGCAGATCCTCTGGGGCGACCTCTCTTCACGACTTCTCTCTATTCCAAAAAATAATCAGATCCTTGTTGAACACTTTTTTCTCCTACATTCTGTGAACCTCTATAGACATCTAGCTATTTCCATTCCTAAGTATTAGCTCCCAATATCCAGAAAGACATTTTAACTGGAAACCCTTGTGGCTCTCAGGTCCAAATGAAATTTCCTACCAGGCAATACAAAGCTATCTTACTCTCCCAAAATCTAGAGAGGAAACAGAAACCAATGAACAAAAAACTCACTCAACACACAAATCTAGAAATTAGTATCTAGATCTATAATCATCCCACTTCCAAATAGCTAGATATCTGCATAAAAACACAATAACAGCCAGGCACTATGTCTCCATAGATACTAGCTACCCACCACAGCATACCACAGCATACCTGAAGGGAAACACACACACACACACACACACACACACACACACACACACACACTCACATATACACAGAACTTAAGGTTGCCTGTATGAAGACCATAGAGGTCCTCAAAGACAAAACAAATAAAACTATGTAGGATCTAAAAGTGAAAAGAGAATCAATTTAAAAAAAAACTGTAGGAATTGTATAAATGAAAATTTAGGAATCTGAATAGGAACTAGAGACAAGATTCTCCAATGGAATACAAGAGACAGAAGAAAGAGTATCAAGTGGTGAAGGTATCATAGAAGAAATGGATAAATTGGTCAAAGAAAATGTTAAATCAAAACAAAGAATTCTCCAGATAGTAAATGTCATTGCAATCTGGTACACTATGATAAGACTAAAACTTAGAATAATAGGAATAAAGGAAGGAGAAGAATCCCAGGTCCATGGAATATTTTCAGCAATATCATAGAAGAAAATTTTCTTAACCTAAAGAGAAAGAAGATACCTATCATGGTAAAGAAGCTCACAGAACACTAAACAGTTAACAGACAATTAAATGGAGAGAAACTCAAAGCAATTCCACTAAAATCATTGTTTTCGATTAAATGTTCAATAGAGAACTTGACATTTAGCTAGAGCAATAAGACAACTGAAAGAGAAGAAGGGTATATAAACTGGAGAGAAAGATATCAAAGTATTATGATTTGTAGATGGTATGATAGTGTACATGAGTGACCCTAATAATTCCAAAGGGGAGTTTCTACAGCTGACACACTCTTTCATTCACATTGTTATTTACAAGATTTTATCACAAAAATTAGTTACCTTCCTATATGCAAATTGCAAAGAGACTGAGAAAGAAATCAGGAAATGACACCTTTTATAGTAGCTTAAATAATATTTAATATTGTGTGGTAACTCTAACCTAGTAAAGAAAAGATTTGTATGGTAAATTTCAAGTCTATGAAGAAAAAAAAAGAATAAGGAATTAGAAGATGGATATAATATCCAGTGCTCATGAATTGATAAGATTAACATAATAAAAATGATCATCCTAACCAAGACCAATTTACAGAATCCATGAATTCCCAACCAAAAGACAATAAGCCATGTTTTGTCTTAGATGTGTATATAAGCTTTAGGTCTCTGTGTGTGTGTGTGTGTGTGTGTGTGTGTGTGTGTGTGTGTGTGTCCTCTCTCTATTGTCCTCTGTCTCTCTCTGTCTGTGTCTGTCTGTCTGTCTGTCTGCCCATCATTTGTTTGTGTCTGTGTCTGTGTCTGTGTCTGTGTCTGTGTCTGTGTCTGTGTCTGTGTCTGTGTCTGTGTCTGTGTCTGTGTCTGTGTCTGTGTCTGTGTCTGTGTCTGTCTGCCTGTCTGTCTGTCTGTCTCTCTCTCTCTCTCTCTCTCTCTCTCTCTCTCTCTCTCTCTCTCTCTCTGTGTGTGTGTGTGTGTGTGTTCCAAGTAGAATAACCACAGAAGTTAGATAGCCATTAACCAGTCAGTGGAAAGGGAAGTAGAGCTAAAACAGAAACTAGAATATAAGGAGGGATAGCAGGACAGGCTAGAAAAGAGGATATGAGCAGAGAAAATTAACATTAAAGGCATTTTAAAAACCCACATGGAATTCTACTGTTACAGATGCTTCCTAAAATATATACACATATATGTGTATTTTGCTTAGAGTCACTACATAATGGAAGCGACAAAGACTCAACAAAGAAGTTTATACCACTAACTAAAATTTCCAGTGTCAAGAATGAGTGATATTCCGGGCAGTGGTGGCACATGCCTTTAATCCCAGCACTTGGGTGGCAGATGCAGGTGGATTTCTGAGTTAGAGGCCAGTCTGGTCTACAGAGTGAGTTCCAGGACACCCGAGGCTCTACAGAGAAACTCTGTCTCAAACAAACAAACAAACAAACAAACAAAAAAAGAATGAGTAATATGTTGTTGAGCCATTTGCAAAAGAAATTCCATAACCTCCTAAAACATTACAGGCTACTTCTCCAAGGCTATTGTTTATCCTCCACAGCCTGATACTAAGACACTATTGCTAAAGACTCTATTTAGCTATGTCTTCAGAAATTGAGAAATTGAGATGGTATTCATATAGATACTTCATCACTACTGAATAACATTCATTTTTCTGGGAGGTACTTCCAACTCTACCAGAATATGTGATAATTAATATTGCCTATCTCCAAACTTGTGATCTAAAAAAGTGACCTGCCTGTAAAAATATATAGGTACAATAGTATCATAGATGTTATGCAGTAATCAGCTACTTTTAAATGAAATGCAGTGCCTATTCCATGGAAAGGAATCCATCCTGGAAACTGCTAAAGTAGCCAAGAGATTGAGACTAGATAAACCATGAGCCCTAGGGGACAGTGTATTTCTGTTATTCTGGTAAATAACACAGCAATAAACTGATCCCTCATGACTCATTTCTGTACCCATAGATCAGTGGATTGCTCCACCGTCATCATAGGAGCATCTTCCTGTGGTGGATAATAATTAAAACAGAGTTACAGCTAGACAATGTGCAGAGAGTGAGAAATTTTGGAGTACTCAGTCCTACCTGGGAAGTGTTTGTCAAACCTCTCCTATTAAACTTCAAGGATATGCAAAGCATGTAAGACCAAGTGGTGGAAGATGACGCCAAGCAAAGAGTCTTCCAGACAGAAGAGGCTTGGCTGATATACATATGAACCAACAGAGATTGTGACAGAATATTTAAGACCCACATAAGTCCAATTCACATAAAAATCTCATCACTGAGAACGAGAAGTGGATATGATTTCTATCCATAAGCAGGAAGTTATTTGTGATTGATATCTGACATAAAAGAGAAAATTAGTTTTTTCCAATGTAGTCACACTGAGATTATCTATCATACTCCTAGACAGGCCATGTACTCAGAAATAGTTGGACAGCACAAAGAGGACCCCATGTTTTCTGTGTGATTTTGTGTTTTGATTCAGTATAGATATATGTTTTGTTTTATCAGGGAGTTTATGTTCATAGTTTTGTTTTATGTTTCTTTCTTATTGGGAGAATGGGAGGAAAAAAAAAAACCATGAATTTGGGAGTACTGGGGCGGGGGGCCCATAGGAAGAATCTCTGAGGAGATGGATGTTGAAACGAATGTGATAAAAAAACATTTTGTACATAAAAATGTTTAAGAACTGTTTAAGATCAAAACATCTCAAAAGTATTTTGGAGGGACTGGACATATGATTTATTTTGTACACATATTATTTGACAAGCATATACATTTAAAATAATTTATTTATTTATTTTCATCTCAAATGCTGCCCCTCCAATCCCCTCAGAGTCTCTCCCCCCTCCTCTCTTCCTCTAAGAGGATGCCCTTCCGGAACCCCACAGTATCCCTTCATCTTGTCTCATCATCGTGCAGGGTTAAGCACATCTTCCCCCACTGAGGCCAGGCAATGCAGACATGTTGGGGAACAGATTCCATAGTTAGACATCTCCAACTCCTGCTGTTGGGAGACTGAGCTTCATGTCTGCTACATATGTGTGTGAGAAAGTGTGTGTGGCAGGGTTCTGTTCATCGCGTGTGTGTTCTGTGGGTGGTGCTCAGTTTCTGAGATGCCCCAAGGATCCATGTTAGTTAACTCTTTTGGGCCTCTGTGGCATTCCTATCCCCCTCAGTGACTTCACTCCTCTCCCCAGATCTTCCATAAGACTCTCTGACCTCCAGCCAATGTTTGACTGTGGGTCTCCACATATGTTTCAGTCAGCTGCTGGGCGGAGCCTCTTGGGACAGTTATGCTGGGCTTCTGTCTACAGTCCTAACAAAGAATCATTAATAGTGTCTGGGATTGGTGCTTCCCCATGGAATCAGTTTCGAGTTAGGTCAGTTATTGGTTAATCATTTCTTCAGACTCGGTTCTGTCTTTGCCCCTGTATTTCTTTTGTGAGGAAATGGAACCTGAAGAGACTACCTTCTGTAGTCAGGCAGAACACCCAGTAGAGGGATAAGTGCACCAACAATTCCAGGACACTTTTGACTCAAAATTCATCCTGTCTGAATGACAAGCATATACTTATTTTAAATCCTCAGCATCCATGTATGAGTTAATGTCTGATGCCTGTAATTCCTGTGCAAATCAGACAGATGGAACTCTAGAGCTGGCTGGCTAGCCAGTCTAGCTGAAGTGGGCAGGTCTACGATCTTCCATAAGACTCTCTGACCTCCAGCCAATGTCTCAAAAAGTATAGTAGAAAGTCATTGGGGAAGAGTCTTAGTATTGACCTCAGGTTCCCTTAGGTGCGTGCATGTGCAAACACACACAAACACACACAAGCACACACACACATGCACGCACACATGCACACACACATTTTTCTTGGAAGCAAAGATAAAATTTGAAACAAAGGATGTGGAGTTGAAGCTATTAACTCATATGAGAAGTCAAACCTGAGAGCTAGTTGAACCAACATCACAATTTAGCTAGCTGGTTCCTGTGAAGCATGACGGGGAGGAGTTTACCCTTATTTAAGTTCTAGCCTCATATATTGCTGGTGTTGATCATTTGTCAAGTAATCCCATTTAGTTGTGTGAGCTTTCATATTATCTTCAGATGCTATTTATAACATATGTTGTACATTTATTTCTATTGCACTTATATCCATTTCTTAAATAGACTTGGGCATTTATAAGCTGATTCTCTACCGAGTATATTTTCAAATTGTTTTTCATTATGTAACAGAGTCCAGCCATATATTAGGGTCAATTTAGCTTGGAAAGTCAGTATTTTTCTATATTTTAATACTGGATGTACTGTTTTCTCTCTGCAATCTGATGTTCTCCCATTGTGCTAATTGTTCATAGCAATGAGACCCAGAGATTGTTTTTCCCAGATGTCCAAACAAAGACAAGTAGAAACAAACTTCAAATCATTTATTTCATTACAATAATTTACCAATAAAACAAGCATTTTTTTTTATAAAAACAGCCAGATGGTCATTATGTCTAAATGAAAAAACAAAAGCTGACTCTGTTATACATTTCATCACTAACTTGGGTGTTCTTGAGAAAACTCATATGAATTCTCTGAGCCTATTGATTCCTTTTGTGTATAACATGACATAAAATAATGTTTTGAGGATGGAAGTTTACTATGTACTTTTTCATACCCCAAGAACAAAGAAAAGATAAATAATATTGCTTTATTTTCAACATAAAAAACAAAAGTCTTAAAAGTTAACCTTTAGTTCTTCTAAATAAGCAATATAGAATTTAAATTCAAGCTAAGGGTCCCTCAGAGACCAGTCTGCTCCAGTGAGAGTGCTGACTGCAAAACCAACACAGATTCTGAGACAGGGAGAAGTGACACAGCTTCTGGGACAGACCCCTTTTCAGGTTCCAGAAATTCAGGCACCTTCCCCAACAAAGGAGAAGTGTCCACCCTGGAGGACTCTTACTGCCTGAGCAGTTGAGGGAGCCATCTTGTGCCCCGGGTCCCTCAGAGATCAGTCTGCCAGGGTGAGAGTGTGGACTGCAGAAGCAACCGAGGTTCTTGGACAGGTAGAAACTACACAGCTTCTGGTACAGAGCCTGTTTTGGTCTCCAGACATCTGGGCACCTTCCCCGCCCGAGGAGAGGTATCTGCCTTGTAGGGCTCTGAATGCTGGAGCAGGTGAGAGAGCCATCTTATGTCCCAGGTTCCATGAAGACTAGTCTGCACAGGTCATCTCACAGACTGCAGCAGCAACAAATCTGCTGCGGCAGGCACTGTTTCAGGCATTCAGCCTCATCCAGGAGGCAAGTCTGAATGCCAGAACTCTGTGCACCTTCCCTGAAAGAGGAGAACTTGCCTACAGAGAGTACTCTGACCACTGAGACTCAGGAAAGAGCTGGACTCCAAGGGCTGCTGACAGAGGCTAACAGAATCACAGGAGGAACAAGCTCCAACTAAAGACACCTATAAAAACTGATGCCAGAGATTACCAGATGTTGAAAGGGAAACATAAGAATCTTACTAACAGAAACCAAGACCACTCACCATCATCAGAACCGAGCACTCCCACCTCAGCCAGTACTGGATACCTCAAGACACCTAAAAAGCAAGAGTCAGATATAAAATCATATCTCATAATATGAGATACTTTTAGTGGACTTTAAAAGGTGCATTAATAACTCACTTAAAGAAATACAGGAGAACACTGCTAAAGAGGTAGAAGTCCTTAAAGAATTACAGAAAAACACAACCAAACAGGTGATGGAATTGAACAAAACCAACCAAGACCTAAAAAAGGAAGTAAAAACAGTAAAAACAAACAAACAAACAAAGTGAGATAACTCTGGAGATAGAAACCTTAGGAAAGAAATCAGGGACCATAGATGCAAGCATCAGCAACAGAATACATGAGATGGAAGATGATTCCATAGAGAACATGGGCACAACAATCAAAGAAAATGCAAAATGCAAAAAAGAACCTAATTCAAAACATCCAGGAAATACAGGACACAATGAGAAGACCAAACCTACGGATAATAGGAGTAGATGAGAATGAAGATTTTCAACTTAAAGGGCCAGCAAATATCTTCAACAAAATTATAGAACAAAAGTTCCCAAACCTAAAGAAAGAGATGCCCATGAACATACAAGAAGCCTACAAAACTCCAAATAAACTGGACCAGAAAAGAAATTCCTCCTGACACATAATAATCAGAACAACAAATGCACTAAATAAAGATAGAATATTAAAAACAGTAAGGGAAAAGGTCAAGTAACATATAAAGGCAGGCCTACTAGAATTACACCAGACTCTCACCAGAGACTATGAAAGCTAGAAGATCCTCGACAGGTATATGCAGAACCAAAGAGAACACAAATATCAGCCCAGGCTACTACACCCAGCAAAACTCTCAAATACCATAGATGGAGAACCCAAAGTATTCCATGATAAAACCAAATAAACACAATATGTTTCCATGAATCCAGCCCTTCAAAGGATAATAAAGAGAAAAGGCCAACAAAAGGACGGAAACTACACCCTAGAAAAGGCAAGAAAGTAATCCTTCAACAAACCTAAAGAAGACAGCCGCAAGAACAGAATCCCAACTTTAACAACAAAAATAACAGGAAGCAGCAATTACTTTTCTTTAATTTCTATTAATATCAATGGACTCGATCCCCTAATAAAAAGACATAGACTAATAGACTGGCTATATAAATAGGACCCAATATTTGCTGCTTATAGGAAACCTACCTCAGTAAAAAAGACAGACAGTACCTCAGAGTGAAAGGCTAGAAAACAATTTTCCAAGAAAATGGTGCAAAGAAACCAGCTGGAGTAGCCATTCTAAAATCAAATAAAATTGACTTCCAAACCAAAGTTGTCAAAAAAGACAAGGAGGGGCACTTCATACTCATCAAAGGTAAAATCTACCAAGATGTACTCTCAATTCTGAATATCTGTGCTCCAAATACAAGGGCAGCCACATTCATTACAGAAACTTTAATAAAACTCAAAGGACACATTACACCTCACACAATAATAATGGGAGACTTAAACACCCCACTCTCACCAATGGACAGATCCTGGAAATAGAAACTAAACAGAGACACATGGACACTAACAAAAGTTATGAAACAAATGGATTTAATAGATATCTACAGAACATTTTATCCTAAAACAAAAGGATATACCTTCTTCTCAGCACCACATGGTACCTTCTCCAAAATTGACCACATAATTGGTCACAAAACAAGCCTCCACAGATAAAAAATATTGAAATTATCCCATGCATCCTATCTGATAACCATGGACTAAGGCTGATCTTCAATAACAGCATAAATAGTAGAAAGTCAACATTCACATGGCAACTGAACAACACTCTACTCAATGATACCTTGGTCAAGGATGAAATAAAGAAAGAAATTAAAGCCTTTTTAGAGTTTAATGAAAATGAAGCCACAACATACCCAAATTTATGGGACACAATGAAAGCAGTCCTAAGAGGATAACTCATAGCCCTGAGTGCCTCCAAAAAGAAACTAGAGAGAGCAAACACTAGCAGCCTGATAGCAAACCTAGAAGCTCTAGAACTAAAGGAAGAAAATTCACCCAAGAGGAGTAGATGACAGGAAATAATCCAACTCAGGGCTGAAATCAACCAAGTGGAAAACAAATATTCAAAGAATCAGTCAAACCAGGAGCTGGTTATTTGAGAAAATCAACAAGATAGATAAGCCCTTAGCCAGACTAACTAGAGGGCACAATGACAGTATCCTAATTAACAAAATCAGAAATGAAAAAGGAGACATAACAACAGAAACTGAGGAAATGCAAAAGATCATCAGATCCTACTACAAAAGGCTATACTCAATAAAACTAGAAATCCTGGATGAAATGCACAACTTCCCAGACAGATACCAGGTACCAAAGTTAAATCATGATCAGATTAACAATCTAAACTGTCCCATTTCCCTTAAAGAAATAGAAGCAGTCATCAATAGTCTCCAAGCAAAATAAGCCCAGGACCAGATGAGTTTAGTGCAGAGTTCTATCAGACATTCAAAGAAGATCTAATTCCAATACTCTTGAAACTATTCCACAAAATAGAAATAGAAGATACTCTACCCAATTCATTCTATGAAGCCACAATTTCTCTGATACCTAAACCACAATAAAATCCAACAAAGAAAGAGAACTTCAGACCAATTTCTCTTATGAATATCGATGCAAAAATAATCAATAAAATCCTTACAAACCGAATCCAAGAACACATCAAAACGATCATCCATCATGACCAAGTAGGCTTCATCCCAGCGATGCAGGGATGGTTTAATATACAGAAATCCATCAACATAATCCACTATATAAACAAACTCAAAGGCAAAAACTACATGATCATCTCATTAGAAGCTGAGAAAGCATTTGACATAATCCAACACACCTTCATGATAAAACTCTTGGAAAGATCAGGAATTCAAGGCCCATACCTATAAACCTGATAAACAGCTTCAGTAAAGTAGCTGGATATAAAATTAACAAAAACAAACCAATGGCCTTTTTCTACACAAAGGATAAACAGGCTGATAAAGAAATTAGGGAAACAACACCCTTCACAATAGTCACAAATAATATAAAATACCTTGGTGTGGCTCTAACAAAGGAAGGGAAGGATGTGTGTGATAAGAACTTCAAGTCTCTGAAGAAAGACAATGAAGAAGATCTCAGAAGATGGAAAAAATCTCCCATGCTCATGGATTGGCAGGATTAATATAGTCAAAATGGCTATCCTGCCCAAAGCAATCTACAGATTCAATGCAATTCCCAACAAAATTTCAAATCAATTCTTCACTGAGTTAGAAAGGGCAATTTTCAAATTCATCTGGAATAATAAAAATCCTAGGATAGCAAAAACTAATCTCAACAATAAAAGAACCTCTGGTGGAATCACCATGCCTGACCTAAAGCTGTACTACAGAGCAATTGTGATAAAAACTGCATGGTACAGTGACAGACAGGTAGATCAATGGAGTAGAATTGAAGCCCCAGAAATGAATCTACACACCTATGGTCACTTGATCTTTGACAAGAGAGCCAAAACCATCCAGTGGAAAAATGACAGCATTTTCAACAAATGTTGCTGGCACAACTGGCAGTTATCATGTAGAAGAATGAGAACTGATCCATTCTTATCTCCTTATACAAAGCTCAAGTCTAAATGGATCAAAGACCTCCACATAAAACCAGAGACACTGAAATTTATAGAGGAGAATGTGGGGAGAAGCCTCAAAGTTATGGGCACTGGGGGAAAAAATTCCTAAACAGAACAGCAATGGCTTATGCTTTAAGACCAAGAATTGACAAATAGGACCTAACAAAATTGCAAAGGTTCTGTAAGGCAAAAGACACTTTTGAATTTGATAAGACAAAAAGGCCACCAACAGATTGGGAAAGCATTTTTACCAATCCTAAATCTGATAGGGGACTAATATCTAATATATACAAAGAGCTCAATAAGCTGGACTCCAGAAATTCAAATAACCCCATTCAAAAATATGGTACAGAGCTAAACAAATAATTCTCAACTAAGGAATACAGAATGCCTGAGAAGCACCTGAAAAATTATTAAACATCCTTAATCATCAGGGAAATGCAAATCAAAACAACCTTGAGATTCCACCTCATACCAGTTAGAACGGCTAAGATCATAAATTCAGGTGACAGCCTACGCTGGTGAGGATGTGGAGAAAGAGGAACACTCCTCCTTTGTGGGTTGGATTGCAAGCTCGTACAACTACTCTTGAAGTCAGTCTGGGAGTTCCTCAGAAAATTGGACATAGTTCTACTGGAAAATCCAGCACTTCCTCTCCTGGGCATATACCCAGAATATGTTCCAACTTGTAATAAGGACACATGCTCCAATATGTTCGTAGCTGCCTTATTTATAATAGCCAGAAGCTGGAAAGAACCCAGATGTCTCTCAACAGATGAATGGATATAGAAAATTTGGTATATTTACACTATGGAGTACTACTCAGCTACTAAAAACAATAAATTTATTAAATTCTTGGGCAAATAGATGTATCTGGAGGATATCATCCTTAGTGAGGTAACCCAATCACAAAAGAAGTCACTAGATATATACTCACTGATAAGTGGATATTAGCCCAGAAACTTAGAATACCCAAGATAAAATTTGCAAAACACAAGAAAATCAAGAAGAAGAAACCCCAACGTGTTGATACTTCATTCCTCCTTAGAACAGGGAAAAAAATACCCATGAAATGAGTTACAGAGACAAAGTTTGGTGCTAAGACAGAAGGATGGACTATCTAGACTACACCACCCAGAGATCCATTCCATAATCAGCCACCAAACCCAGACACTATTGCATGTGCCAGCAAGATTTTGCTGAAGAGACCCTGATATAGCTTTCTCATATGAGGCTATGCCAGTGTCTGGCAAATACAAAAGTGGATGCTCACAGTCATCTATAAGATGGAACATAGGTGCCCCAATGGAGGAGGTAGAGAAAGTACCCAAGGTGCTAAAGGGGTTTGCAAACCTATAGGTGGAACAACAATATGAACTAACCAGTACCCCCAGAGCTCCTGTCTCTAGCTTCATATATAGAAGAAGATGGCCTAGTCAGCCTTCATTGGGAAGAGAGGCCCCTAGGTCTTGCAAACTTTATATGCTCCTGTGCAGGGGAACACCAGGGCCAAGAAGTGGGAGTGGGTAGGTAGGGGAGCAGGGCAGGGGGAGGGTATAGGGAACTTTCTGGATAACATTTGAAATGTAAATAAAGAAAATATCTAATAAAATTAAATTAAAAAAATAAATTCAAGGTAAGTGTTTTAATTGGTTCTATTTGAAGTTCTATTTGAACTGTAAATATACACATTATAACATCACTAAAATATATTTACTGTAAAAAGTAAATATGTGATTAAAATTAACAAACATTTTACTTAAAACACTTTTATTATTTTCCTTGTTTTAAATAGTTTAAAGAAGCTAACTCAATTCAAAATTATATGCCTTTGGTACAAGTGGAGGATAGAAAATAAAAATTGAACGTGAGGTTTCTTTGGCAGCTGGCCTAGCCAAATTGGAGAACTCTAACTTCAATAAGAGAGCTTTTTTCAAAGAAATAAGGTAGAATGCAGATAAATCACATGTACATTAAGTTATTTCAAATAAATCAACTGAAATAAAACTGTAAATAGGTGAAATTTAAAAGCACTATAGTGTGGTTTATGTTTGAATCTTTGTGTATGTACACAGAGTGAAGAACAATTGTGGAGGTGAGAGGACAGACAACTTGTGGAAGTAGTTTTCCCCATTTAAGTAGTCATATGGGGCATAGAGACTTAATTCAAGTTGGTAACATTGGAGGAAAGACATTGTCTGCTGAGCCATCTCAGTGGTATATGGTAGAAATGTTAACTAGGGCATAGTAGGTGACCAAAATCTATTTTATCTGATATTTAAAAGTACTGTTAAAGCTGAATTTATAACTTGATTAAATATGAACATTGGAATGAACAAAATACAAAGTCCATGCCCTCGGTTAGGTCTGTCATCATCATCATCATCATCATCATCATCATCACTATTATCATTACGTTAGCTTTGATTCACATTTTCTTCAAGATACAAGCAGAGCTCTAGAACACAGTTTATCATTAAGAAAATTAAACCTCTATGATAGGTTCCTAGTGAGGGACTAGGTGGGAGGAAAGCACGTTCTAAGGAAGAGAAACTAGAATATGGTGTTATAAAGGGATAATGGAGAAACTAGGTTATGGCATTTAACTGCCAAGAGGATTGAAGTTCATGGAAACAGAAGCACTCTGGGTAGAGACAACTAATAGTAAAGAGCTTTTGAAAAGCTAAACAGAAAACTGATCTAAAAGCTTCTTATAATATCTGTATATACATAAAAGGAATTTGAATGTAATCATAATACAATGGTGGAAACAATACCCCAAGTAGACATCTTATCTCCAGGGCCAGGAATTGGGTGGCATATTGTTGACTCATTGGCCAAAGTGGTCACATATGTCTCCATATACATCATAGGGGATTAACACAAAGCTATTGGTTACCCTTCTCAACTTGAGGGTAAGCCCCTATTGCTGAGCACACCACTTACTTATGTTATCAAACACAGTGAAATCAAGCTGCTGTCCAGATAGAAGCTTCATCAGTACTCATTATCATTAATGGTGCTGGAAGGTTCTTGGCACGTTACCATAGGAGAAGAGCAGTAATCAATATCAGCAAGCTACAACCCTGTAACCTATGGCAATGACCTGCCTATAAGAAGAACAGATGCAAGAGCAGCACAAATGTTAAAGAACTACTTTCCTATTAAATTTAAGCCTACTTCATGAGAGGAAGCACATCTCTCATACTGCTAAAGAAACCAAAATCCTGAGACTGGATAGGTCGTGATCTGTAGGAAATAATCTATTATTCTGGTGAAATAATATAGCAATAATATAATTTGTGGTGACATATTATACATATATATATCAGTGCATTGCTAAACCCTCATCAGAGAAGCCTCTTCTTTTTCTTTTTCTTTTTCTTTTTTCTTTTCTTTTCTTCTTTTTTTTTTTAATAAAGGAAAACATTTAATGGCTAACAGCAGAAACATGGCAGCACACAGGCAGACATGGTACTGGAAAAGAAACATTAAGTTCAGTAAGCAACAGAACAGAGTGAGCCATTGGACCTGGCTTGAGCTTCTGAAATCCCAAATACCCACTCCCTTGCACCACACTCCTACTCTGTGACACAGTTCCTCCAACAAGGTCACACCTATTCCAACCAAGGTCACACCTACTCCAACAAGGCCTCCCTCAAGTCCTAATCCTTTCAAATAGTGCCACTCCCTATGACCCAGTGGTAACTAACATTGAGAACCTTAACTGGACAAGGCACAGAGAGTGAATGACTTTAGAGAACCCAGTTCTAAACTCTTCCCCTCAAGGCAAAAAGACAGTGGGAAGATTGTAAGAACTAGAACTAGTGGATGACCCCAAGAAAAGATACAACAGGGATGTTTCATCTATAAACATACACAAAATGACAATATGCTTAAGACATGTACAAGTTCAAAGTGGACTAATTAAAAACAAAAAGGGGACACAAATCCCAACATCTAACCTAAAAGCCCTATGAAACTGACACCTGGCTAAAAAAAAAATAAAAGTCAGTTTTCTCCAGCAGGTCACTAGATATATCAAACAAACTACAACGCAGATACCATGACCAATACAAAATAGATTCCATTTGTTTGTGTGTGTGTGAGGGGGAGGTTGGTTAGTTTTAATTTGATTGTTTTTGTATTACTGTTTTTTGTTCACTTATTTTAAGTTTTGTCTTTTGTCTGTGAGATGAGTTAGAAATAATTATAGAGATAGGGAGATGGGTAGATAGATGATAGACAGACAGATAACATGAAGTAGTTGAATGAGTAGTACAGTCAGGGACTTTCTGAAAATATGGCTATATATATCATTTATATACATATATATATATGTACACATATATATACATATATATATATATTTCAACTTCCATAAACAATGTTTGACAGAATATTTTGTTCTTGTACATATTCTCAGCCTTAAGTGTTCCAAGGGCAGACAGATGTGTTGTTTCCTTGAAAATCTGTTTCAGATCCCACCTCATGTGTCCTTGTTGACACAGATATTTTGTAAACAAAACCAGTGACAGTAAAGGAAGAATAAATTGTTAAAAATGTCTCCCCTTACAATGTGGAATGCCACATGAAATACAAGATCTCACTACGTGGTGAAAACCTGCAAGTGAGAAAATGAAGACAAAACAAGTTGTAAAGTTGGAAGTGAGGTGTCAGAATCTCTGGTACACAAAGTAGATCATGAAGGTGGTAGAGTCAATGTGAAAAATGTGTGATATTTATGTTTCTCTTTGTATCCTAGATTAATAGTGGATTTATGCAATATGCACAATCTGTATCAACCTGATAAAATGACTTTTCTCTTTGTTCCCTAAAACGACATCTTATTTAGAAGTGCTTTCACCTTTCTTTGTTAAATCTGAAGCATGTTGTCTCTAACAAATGTGATAAATATGTTTATTTAAAACTTGCTGCTGAACATGTTGTTTTTGAGAAAAACTTTAATAGTGAAAAAAATGTTTTTCAGCTGAAAATTGTACAAGAGGAAGGTGCTTACATTTGAAAGATAGCTTGGAAAACACTGAAGAGAATTTCAGCTTTATTCCTTGACTCCTAGATCTTGTTATTACACTGGTAAAAGTTTTGACGTCTGCCTGGTTTGGTGACCATTCTCTGACCTGAGCATGAGACATCAAGGTTACTCTCACAGTACTGTGGAAAAATATTACCTAGCCTGTAGATGGTAAAATGCTAAAAGTGCAAAAAGTTCCAATGATGTTTCTAGGTCGGTTAAAGAAAATCTTCCTACAAGAATTACCTGACATACTGAAATTCAAAGATTATATTAATAATAAGGCTGCGTTTTCGACACTAACAATGTCCTGAATGTTCTTCATCTATTTAAATTTATTTACTTAATTTATTCAACTAAAAACATGGCTGAAACACAAATATAGGTGTATGCTTGGTTTCGTTTTGTTTAAGTTGTCTTTTGATGTCTCAACCCTATACTCAGAAAATTAAACAAAGTTGACATGCAGAAATTTGGAAAGAAAATGTAACCATAAAATAAAACATACCTTATGAAAATTTTATACTACATGAGGACACAGGTTTTCTTTGTTCTGGAAATCTACATGGACTAAACCTGGACAGTGATGATATCCAGCAACCAGGGTGGTGGCTTGAAAAAGCATACAAATCATAAAACCATCACAGAGCCCAGGGCCTACATTAGATGAATATAGACCTACAGACAGAAGGATGGCATATGTCAATAAAAGTTGAACAATGCAAAGGGAAAAATCCTAATGGCTTTGCATGCATTACTATATGTAATGTTTGTAATGTTTGGTATGCTAGGAAAAAAACATATCATACATTTCTCATTGACTGAGGTTGGTCTAATGTTTACCAAGTTACTACCCAAGTCTATTCAATGCTGGTGGTATTACAAGTGCATAGTATCATATCTGGAAAAGTTGAGAAGTTGATAGATATTCTGTGAATGGTTTTGAATACAATGAAGAAAAGTATATTCTTAAACTGAAATATCAATTCTATATATGCAAGTATACATACATAGATGTGAAAATGATGTACATACATAAGTATTGTTCAGACATTATTTTCAGGAAATGTGGAGGAACAAGTCCTAGAAATTAAACATATATGAAATACTCCTAAAAATAAAATATTTAATACTCCTAAAAGCAAAATGTGTATATTAAAGAACAGATAGAAGTAAGAAAATCCCAATTACATTAGCTGAACAAAGATAGAAACAAAACAAAACAAAATGTTTTTTCTAAAATTATTCTAGATCACTAATACATAAATAGTGGTAAATTAGATAACCAGAAATTATCAAAGATATTTAATTGAATACAAGAAAACAATCAATCTAAATAGAATGATCTCACTACCCATAAAGCAAAACTCACAAAGAGAAAGGACACTAATCTCCGGATAGCAGAGGCAGATGCTCGGTAACACTAGAATGAGGGTTTGCAGGAACACCTGATAACGCATTTAAAAATTTTGTTATGTATAAGAACATTTTGCTTCTACATAGCCATTACTGGTAATCTGTGTCTCAAAATGATAAAGAAATTCAAGAATTGGCATGATATATTAGACTCACAGGGAGAGTCCGTCCAGATCAATGTTGAAGAAAAAAAGTCAGGAAAAGAGCAACTGAAACAGTTTTTAAGATGGTCATCAAGTTAATGGGAAATTGTAAAAGATCTAATTCATGAATGTATAATAGGAATGGAGAGATTGAAGTAAAATGTTGAAGGAGAACTGAAAAAATACAATATAGCAAATCACATGCCTGTACACATGAACAACAACATGCACATGCACACACACACACACACACACACACACACACACACACACACAAACACAGGTAATTTAAAATTTTAACATATATTTATAAATATAAAAATATAATAAGATTAAATAATATTTTAGGAAGATAGGAATTCTTAAATATCCTCATATAGTCCCAATTGGGTACTAATATATTTGAGGGAATCTATATTTACTGTTGGTACTAGGAATTTAAATGCAATGTTACTAAAGAAGTAGGACTGCTTCCTGACAAAGAGAAAACATGACATGAGAGTCAAACAACTTGTGCGGATTCATATCAACAATTTGTTTAAAGAATTCCAATTTTAACAATGGTATTGGTATAGGAAATCATTCCCATTTTCTTCAAAGGAAGAGGAAACATTTATAAGTAGATTAACATAAGGTATATAACTATGCTATCTTGGAACAGCAAATAATCCACACAGACATAAAAACTTGAAAGAAGCATTTATAGAAGAATATTGGATTAATTTGATAACATTCCAGAGAGAAAACAAGTAACACAAAATTAACCAAATATAGGAATATAGAGTATAGAGCTAGACAGCAAGGAAAATATGTAACATTTGTGTGATAATATTCTAAACTCTTTTCTAGTCAAAATCTGACATGGAAAGTATTGATGACACTAAAGTCATTCTATTGTGCATAAAAATACTTAAAGAAAATGTTTGATGAACACATCTAGTTAGCAAGCTCATCTTTTACATTTTTCAAACTACTACCAAACTATTTTAAAATTTTGTGGATAAAATTTTATGATATTTATTACATATGTTCAAATAATCACTAATATCAGAAATAATACTTTAACATGAATAGTCATAGGAAATAATTAAATTCTATTTTTTATTTTAATCAATTTATTTTTTTCACTCCATAATTTATTTCTCCCCAACCCAATCCACCCTTCAGCACTCCATACCCCCTCCCCACACCCTGCCTCCACCTCCACGTAGATGTCCCCACTCCCCACTCCACCTGATGTCTAAACTTCCTGGGACCTCCAGTTTCTTTCTTTTTTTTTTTTTTCCTTTGTTTTAAATTTTTTTTAATTTAAAAAAATTTTTTATTATTTATTTTCCTCAATTACATTTCCAATGCTATCCCAAAAGTCCCCCATACCCTCCCCCCCCACACTCCCCTACCCACCCATTTCTACTTTTTGGCAGTGGCGTTCCCCTGTACTGGGACATATAAAGTTTGCTAGTACAATGGGCCTCTCTTTCCTGTGATGGCTTACTAGGCCATCTTTTGATACATATGCAGCTAGAGTCAAGAGCTCCAGGGTACTGGTTAGTTCATAATGTTGTTGCACCTACAGGGTTGCAGATCTCTTTAGCTCCTTGGTTATTTCCTCTAGCTCCTCCATTGGGGGCGCTGTGCTCCATCCAATAGCTGACTGTGAGCATCTACTTATGTGTTTGCTAGGCCCCGGCCTAGTCTCACAAGAGACAGCTATATCAGGGTCCTTTCAGCAAAATCTTGCTAGTGTATGCAATGGTGTCATCATTTGGAGGCTAATTATGGGATGGATCCCTGGATATGGCAATCACTAGATGGTCCATCCTTTTGCCTCAGCTCCAAACTTTGTCTCTGTAACTCCTTCCATGGGTGATTGTTTCCAATTCTAAGAAGGGGCAAAGTGTCCACACTTTGGTCTTCGTTCTTCTTCAGTTTCATGTGTTTTACAAATTGTCTCTTATATCTCGGGTATACTAAGTTTCTGGGCTAATATCCACTTATCAGTGAGTACATTTCATTTGAGTTCTTTTGTGATTGGGTTACCTCACTCAGGATGATGCCCTCCAGGTCCAACCATTTGGCTAGGAATTTCATAAATTCATTCTTTTTAATAGCTGAGTAGTACTCCATTGTGTAAATGTACCAAATTTTCTGTATCCATTCCTCTGTTGAGGGGCATCTGGGTTCTTTCTAGCTTCTGGCTATTATAAATAAGGCTGCTATGAACATAGTGGAGCATGTGTCCTGCTTACCGGTTGGAATATTTTCTGGACATATGCCCAGGAAAGGTATTGCGGGATCCTCCGGTAGTACTATGTCCAATATTCTGAGGAACAGCCAGACTGATTTCCAGAGTGGTTGTACAAGCTTGCAATCCCACCAACAATGAAGGAGTGTTCGTCTTTCTCCACATCCTTGCCAGCATCTGCTGTCACCTGAATTTTTGATCTTAGCCATTTTGACTGGTGTGAGATGGAATCTCAGGGTTGTTTTGATTTGCATTTCTCTGATGATTAAGGATGCTGAGCATTTTTTCAGGTGCTTCTCAGCCATTTGGTATTCCTCAGGTGAGAATTCTTTATTCAGTTCTGAGCCCCATTTTTTAATGGGGTTATTGATTTTATGGAGTCCACTTTCTTGAGTTCTTTATATATATTGGTACTGGTATAGTGACAGACAAGTAGACCAATGGAATAGAATTGAAGACCCAGAATGAACCCACACACTTATGACCACTTGATCTTTGACAAGGGAGCTAAAACCATCCAGTGGAAGAAAGACAGCATTTTCAACAAATGGTGCTGCCAGAACTGGCGGTTATCATGTAGAAGAATGCGAATTGATCCATTCCTATCTCCTTGTACTAAGATCAAATCTAAGTGGATCAAGGAACTCCACATAAAACCAGAGACACTGAAACTTATAGAGGAGAAAGTGGGGAAAAGCCTAGAAGATATGGGCACAGGGGAAAAATTCCTGAATTGAACAGCAATGGCTTGTGCTGTAAGATCGAGAATTGACAAATGGGACCTCATGAAACTGCAAAGCTTCTGCAAGGCAAAAGACACTGTCAATAAGACAAAAAAGCCACCAACAGATTGGGAAAGGATCTTTACCTATCCTAAATCAGATAGGGGACTAATATCTAATATATATAAAGGGACCTCCAGTTTCTTCATTTTAGGTGCATCATCTCTGAATGAAGACAGACCCAGCAGTCTTCTACTGTTTGTGTGTCTGGGGTCTCATATCTGCTGGTGTATGCTGCTTGTTTGGTGGTTCACTGTTTGAGAGATCTCTGGGGTCCAGGTTAATTGAGACTTCTTGTCCTCCTACAGGGTCTCCCTCCTCATCAACTTCTAGCCTTTCTCCAACTCACAGGGGTTAGCAGCTTCTTTCCACTGATTGGCTGCAAATATCTACCTCTGACTCTTTCAGCTGCTTGTTGGGTCTTTCGGAGGGTAGTTGTGATAGGTCCCTTTTTGTGAGTGCTCCATAGCCTCAGTAATAGTGTCAGTTCTTGGGACCACCTCCTGAACTGGATCCCACTTTGGGCCTGTTTCTGAACATTCTTTTCCTCAGGCTTCTCTCCATTTCTACCCCTGTAAATCTTTCAGACAGAAACAATTATGGGTAAGTGTTTTGACTGTAGCATGACAACCCCATCCCTCACTTGATGGCCTGTCTTCCTGCTGGAGGTGGGCTTTATAAATTCCCTCTCCTTATTGTAGGGCATTTCATCTAAGGTGCCTTCCTTTGAGTCCTGATACATTCTCACCTCCAAGATATCTGATGCATTTTGGAGGGTGCCCTCAACCTCCTATTTCCTGAGGTTGAGACCTGGGAGGGAAGGAGAGGGGCTGATTTGGTATTGGGTGGGGGAAAAGGGCTGAAGCCCTGAGGGCCAGCAGAATGAATTGAAATAATTAAATTCTTAAAAGCTAGTCTTGTGAAGTTAATTTACAACTGTATAGGCTCAGAAGATGTGCTCAACTCTAGATGTGTGTGCTTCCATTTCAAAGAGATGTGTGAGCAAGACTTAGAAGATAGCTTAAGCTCTTAATACTAAAGATGTCTCATGGTTTATTTTGTACTTGGAGATATATGGTTGCATTTCTAAGATTAGTGTGAACACTGGAGTAATTTTTAAATTATGTATCCAAGGAAGAATTACACTTTATCCTGCCTGAGCATGGCTGGAGTGGAGAGGGGAGGTAAAAGTGGGCAAGGAGTGACAGTTATATTTTCCTCGGACACATGAACAGAGAAGAATCTATGTTCTTGTGTTTACAGATTCTGTTAGAGATTTAATAAATGCTATTTGATTTGGTGTTTGTGTGTGTGTGTGTGTGTGTGTGTGTGTGTGTGTGTGTGTGAATTAAAGAAATGCCATTTCCCTTTTGCTTATTGATTAAAGATATTCTGGTTTGGATATATTGCAAATTATATGCATATTCAGGAGAAAGTTAATACGGGTGAATATGGAAAATATATGGCTGTTATCAGTAGCTAAGGGAAGGAAATACTTTTTGGAAGAGTAGACATGTTAAGACAGTGATGTCATTTCTAGTAAATGTGTAAGTCATTTTATGATATATGCATATATAATCATAGGTAATTAACTCAAATCCACTTCAACCATATGAATAATTTAACCATGACTACCATCATTAAATCATATCTAGTTACTTATTTCAAAGATAAAGTGGAGTGGTATTAGAACAACATCTCTCCTCAGATTTGGACCTAAATTCACCATTGAAATTAACTAATAAAAAATAACCCATTGAGGTATAGCTACTCTTTAATTCCAAAGCAGAGAATTTTTGCAAAAATAGAGTGAATTACATGAAATGACAATAGAGAAAAAAATTAGTTTCGAATAATTTAGTATAAAATTTCTCTAAGCATATTCAAGTCAATTAGAAATTATTAAGAAATTATTTTTAAAAATAACTGAAAATATAGTCAATGTTAAGAAAACATGGTTAATTGAGTTGAGAAACTATAATCAATCCTTAGACCAATACATGTAAGAAAAAAGAGAAAGAGAAAGAGAAGAGAAGGGAGAGGAGGAGGAAGAGAAGGAAATTTTTTTTTCATATTTGAGAGCACATTTTCCACAATCCTCCTGGATATCTTAATGCATCTGTATATCTATTATCGGTTTCATATATTTTTATTTTATGTGTCTATTAGTTTAAAGAGCAAAGATGATATTTGGCATCATGAGGACCATATGGAAAAATTGCCACATTTGTGTGAAAATATTCTCCATTGTTTTCTAGTCAATACATGGCATGGAAGGTGTTGGTAGCACTGAAGTCACTCTGTTGTGTCTTAAGAATACTTATAAAATGTTTGATGAATTGACCTAATTGGAATGATCATACATTAATTTTTGATTTTACACCATTTAGGACAATATTTTCATAGTACTTGATATTTATTCTGTATCTTCAATTATTTCTTAGTAGTACTAAAATGCTTTACATTTAAAACATTAATTAATTTCTTTATTATTTTTTAATGTAGGAGTGCTCTATCTTCATTTATCCCTATATGCCAGAAAGGGACATCAGATACCTTTATGTAGATGATCTTGAGACACATGTGGTTGCTGGGAATTGAACTCAGGACCTCTGGAAAAATAGTCAGTGTTCTTAACTGCTAAGGAATCTCATCAGCCCAAATCGTTTTCACTTTTAAGGACAAGATTTTTATGATATTGAATACATATCATCAAATAATCACTAATATCAGTAACAACGCTTGAACAAGAACGTTTATAAGAATTTCAGAATGTCTATTACAAAATGCTCCTTTGTGGAAACTTGAGAGTACTCATATGTAATCTTAGGAATTATGTTAGATGTTATATGCAGAAATAATTGTTAAGGTGTTAAAAGTAAACTTGTGAATACCTAAATATGAAATGTGTTAAAGGACATTTATAAAAGCATGTGTCAGAGGTTTAATATCAGCATGTACTAATTATATATAATAATGCATTTTATTATGATATTAATGTACATGTGTAATTTATATTTTGATTATGTTCACCCTCCATATGTAATAAAGAAATATATGAATCCAGGGATGGCATGGTAGGCATGGTGAACTATCTGTGTATGAAGTTTTGAAGATTGATTTATCTTCCAGGATTTTCAAAGAACATTTAAGAACAAATATTAAGCATGTTTTTTCCTTAAGAAATATTATAAATGTATTAATGCAATGCTTGCTTTTGAATATGTTCTTGAGAAAAACTTAGAAGGGAAAAACATGTTTTTCCCTTAAAAATTAGTTATGCCAGCAAGGTTTGTTTCTTGTCAGAAGGCTAGAGAGGTACTGAACAAAGATAAAGGTCTATGCTCAGACTCCTGACTGCTGCAAATCTAAATTCCCGCTCTAAAGTGAGACATCCAGTACTCTCTGATCCCAAATTATGTAGTGTTCCAGCTGCTATCTTGCAGAGCCTGAATAAAGGCTCCCTCAGAATTAGCCAACGGCTCATGAGGACACTTCAAACTCTTTCCACTCATCAGAATGAAGTACTATGCTAAGAGCCATCACATGTTTCAAGACAGCAATGTTTCAAACTGTGGTAGAGAATTGCTTATAATTCAGTGTTACATTCCACACTAGCTGAAATATGTAAGTGTTGAAGAAAACTAGCTGAAGATAAACTATACAAGTGCTCATCACTATGAAAATAAGCTAGTACATATTGTATATTTCTTCTTGGAGGATATGACAGAACATGTAAATCAGCAACCTCAATGTTTATGACTGAAGATCAGAAACATAATTTTGAGTAACAGAGCAAGACACAAATGAGTATGTGGTAGTTTGAATATGATTGGCCCATGGGAGGTGGCACTAATAGGAGGTGTGGCCTTGATGGAAGAAGTGTATCACTGTGGCAATAGGCTTTGATGTCCTATGCTCCAACTCCCCCCAGTGGGTAAGAGACCCTCCTCCTGGATGCCTTCAGATCAAAATGTAGACCTCTAGCTCTTCTAGTACTACGTCAGCCTACCCTGTACGCTGCTATGCTACTCCCCATGATGATCATGGACTGAACTTCTGGGACTGTAAGCCAGCCCCTGTTAAATGCTTTTTTTTAGAAGAGGTGCCTTGGTCATGGCGTATCTTCATAGCAATGGAAACCCAAACTAAGTCAGTATATAAGCATTTTCCTGTTTTAAAGACAAGACAAGTTAACAATGTCATGAGTTGGAATAGTGATAGGTAGATTGGTTTCTGGATAGAAGGGGTATGGTGAGCTGCTGTTCTTGATTTCTTTATTAAAAATTATGTTAGCTAAGTTTTTTATTTTGTAAAATATCATAGATTTCTTAATAGAACAATAGTATTTATAATATATTTTAAAACTAAAAAAACTTTAAAAAATATCAAGTAATCCAGCTAATAGCTAAGCAAATAATGTTCCATAGACGGGAGCATTTCAGGAGAAATGGAAAGAGATCCAGAGCAAAGGGAAAAAAATGCTACTGTTAGGCGTAGAGGTTGGGAAGAATCTCTAAGAAGTCCCAGAGGCCTGGGATATGGGTGGGTCTCAGGACTCAATGGAGGCAAAAATCTCTGACACTAAAAGTGACGCTATGTTGTGCTTGCAGACAAGAGTTTAGCATGGCTATCCTCTGAAAGGCTCTGCCAGCTGCTGACTGAGACAGATACAAGCAACCATGTGGGGTCAGGGACCATATGGAAGAATTAAGGGAAGGATTGAAGGAATGGAAGGGGATGGAAACCCCAGAGGAAGACCAACAGTGGTAACTAACCTTGATCCCTGGAAGCTCCCAGGGACTGATCCACAAACCAAAGAGCATGCAGAGGCTGTCCTGATGCCCAGGCATATATGTATCCCAGGGCTGTCTTGTCTGGCCTCAGTGGGAGAAGAGATCCTTAATTCTGTAGAGACTTTATGTCCTAGGGTTTGGGGGATACCCACAGGGGCACCCTTTCAGAGGTGAAGAGGAGGGAGAATGGGGAGAAGAACTCTGTGAGGGAGGGCTGAACAGGGGACAACATTTTCTATGTAAATAAATGAAACAACTAATTAATAAAAATAAATAAATAAGAAACTGCCCAAAATCTTTAACAACCAGAGAAGGAAAAGTCAAAATAACAATGAGGTCCATCTCTCTCCAGTCAGAATAACTATAACTCAGCTCTCCTCATGAATAAAATAACAATTGCAGAATATTTGAAGGGAAGTAGCCTTTACACATAGTTGTGGAAATATGAATTAGTATACCATGATGGACAACAGTATTCGCATTTCTCAAAATCAAAACGTACTACTAACATACCTAGCCATCAGCCTACTGTGAGTTAAATACCGATGAAAACAAAGTCAGAGCAGGTAAGATACACTTGCAAATCCATGTCTAGTGTGGCTATTTGCAATAATTAAGCTACAACTTCTACCTAAATAAATATCAGCAGATGAATACAGAAAATATGTATGCAGAGGCATAAAGAAGAAGTCAGTTGTGTCATTGATAGGCAAATGGATGAAACCTTAGCTCATCACATTAAGCTTCATAAACCTGGCATAGTAGGACAAGTGTCAAATAGGTATTCTACTCTGTGGATGTGAGAATAACATAATAACAACTGTTAAAAGAGTAGAGAGAACAGATCGCAGGCACAGAAAGATAAAGGAGAGAGAGTAGATAGAATATTCTATATGACCAAAGCTGCCATATCATTTTCAGATCTGAGCATTTATTAAAATTTAGTGTGGAATGAACATTTAAAAATACCTATCAGTATCCCCAGAGCTCGTGTCTCTAGCTGCATATGTAGCAGAAGATGGCCTAGTCAGTCATCATTGGGACAAGGGGTCTTGCAAAGATTATATGCCCCAGTACAGGGGAATGCCAGAGAAGGGAAGCAGGAGTGGATGGGTTGGGGAGCAGAGCAGGGGAGTGTATAGGGGACTTTCAGGATAGCATTTGAAATGTAAATGAAGAGAATATCTAATAAAAAATTGTTTAAATAAAAAAGAAAAACTATCTATCAATTTTGAGACTAATAAAGTATTTACTGTAAAAAGACTAATAAGTGGTTATCTCATGCATGTGTCATACCCATTGAAAAGTAGGGACAGCAATTCTAATTAGAGGAATATAGACTGGTTTCATATAGGAAATAACACTGAAGTTGGCTGCTGTGACCATAGCTCTTGGTTGATTTGATTGATCACATGATGTTTAACTCCAAAACTCTCACCCCCTTTAATTTTGTGACACTGGTTTAATACTTTTCTGTAGTTTTCTTTCGTGACAAACAGTTACACGTGTTCTTTGAGACAAACAGGAACAGAGAATAGATACTTAAAACAGGGCAACTATTATCCAAGTTAGTAGTTGAAGTTCATATTTTATTTTCATGCTTCCAAACTCCAGCCTTTACATTTGTAAGAACTTGGATAGAATTGACCTAGAGTTCAGAATACAGCTTCTAAATTTTCTTTTGAGTGTATATGCTGGCCGTGACTCTCTGATATGACATTTTCTTCCTGATAAGCTATTGGTGACCTGTTTTCACCCTCTATTTTAAGCCTAAAATAAGATAAGCCATTCTATTATTCAATTTTTCTCAATCACTGGTTAAAAATATATTTCAGCAGTGTATGTTATCAACTTTATAGGCCATTTTATTAAAAAACTCCAATATATATGTACTCGCTAGTGCCTTTAAACTTATAAATCCTAATTTTCTGTTGAAATTCACTCTTCTACCTGAAAACTTGTTTGTAATTTGTACTTAGGCTGAGTACAGAGAATTAATAAGAAACAATTCTAATAATAACCTTCATTTACAAATCAAGATTTAATTTTCTATTCTCTTGAACTTCATGCAAATGTATACTTTCATCACATTTTTAATGGGCTCCCTCAGTGCCAATTGAAAGCAATAAAGAACAAATGTTCACTCCTAGCAACTACCCAGTTTTTTGTTCATAGCAAATAAATGCTTGGTATGTGCAGCTTCTCTAAATTACAACACTTCCCCATTTCCTTTTTTTCCCCTTCATATCTTCTTCTACACCTCTCCCCATTCTCTTTTAAATTCATGACCTCTTTCACTTTTCCCTGATGGTTATTGCATGCATATATGTATATTCATATATATATATATACAGATATATTCACATATATATTCCTAAATATAACCTGCTCAGTCTGTATATTGTTACTTATATGTATGTTTTCATGGTTGCTGGTTCGGCACTGAACAACTAATGGATGTTTTCTTGGGAGAAGACTACCTCATGTGCTTCTAACTTTCCTCAGTTTCTGATAGTGATTTGTGGAGGGTTAAGGGCTCTGTAATGTACTTACCTAAGAACATTTTCCCTCACTCTTACCTATTTATATATTTATATTTATTTCATTAAAGTTATCCCAAATTTAAGGTGAACTTTAGTCATAGGTACTTTCTCCAACTTTGCCATAAAGGGAATATGGGCAACAATACCAGACAGTTTTAACAAGGAAAAGGAAAAAATACAAGAATAAATCTCCTCCTGAATAAAATAAAATAACAAGGGCTGGATTTCTAGTATTCGAGGAAAAGACTACAAATCTGGAGAAACTATAAGAAGCAACACCGTTTACCACTGGAAAATTGTCTTGAAAACAATGAATGGGGTTAACAAGTCCACACTTTAGAGGTTACCAGATTCTGGACAGGGAGAAAATACATAGCTAAGAAGGACTCACATAAAAAATCATCTCACTGAATTTGACATAAACTATCAGAAATAAATAATTATTTTAGACATTCTTGTTGTTCAAATGAGCTCATTTGATTGATACAAATGTGAGACAGCCAAGGAATTGGACTATTTTTATATAATACCTTTCTTTTCCAAAACAAAATCATAACTAAAGAGGAAGATCTGTTAATATTGCTACTTAAATTACTGTTGATATATAAGTTTCAAATGATTAAATTCATAATTATAAAGTTATAAATGCATACAAATTTGAAAGTAAAAAAATGTAGGGCTAGTCTATGTATTCTTCAATGATGTTTTTTGAGTGTCACATATTATATGACAAATACCAATGCTGAAAAATTGTATAAAGAAAGGAAAGTTAATTGGCTTACAGTTTTGAACCATAGAAGTTGATGAGCAAGTATCACTTTGGTGGGTGCTCTGTTTATTGCCTAATAACAGGTGGAATTGTGAGCATTCAGTATAACAGGAAAGCATACTGCAAGACAGAGAGCTGGAGATCTGTGTGGGGTCAAGATTGCTCTTTGCCTAACAAGTCTCTCTGGAAATCCAACAGCATCACATGAGAGCTGTCTCTTTTTTGGTCTACATCTTAGGGTCTGCTGCTTTTCACATCACCGTAGTGATGCCCAAGTTTTCAGAATATGGAGCCTTGGGGAATAAATCATATCACCAAGATATTCTTTATTTTACATTTATAATGGGTCCATGGCACATTTTGAGCTTTTTTTTTTTTAATTCATGGGTGGGCAGCGATTTCTTCTTTCAGTTGAGAAACTGTATTTAGAGTTATCTTATCAATCTTACTAGAATTTTGATTCATCTTACAGGCAATGCCATCAAATGACAGTCTGCTAAGACATGGTCTTACATGATCATTTTGGTGTTGTGTTTACTTTCTTGATTTTACTGTCTGGTAAATATGTTATCTCCTAGTGGAAATTCTATACTGTCAATCACAATCAAGGTGAACACTATTCCACTGAAGAGTTCTGTAGTTGCTACCTGATCAATCCATTGTATTTTTATGGAAGTATGAGGAAAAATGAATCTTGCCTCAGTTGTTCTCACTACTTTATGTTGATAAGAAATGGTTCTTGATAACATTAGTGCACTGCTGTGAATTTTCACTCTCTAGTATTTGCTCAAGACGATAAAAATAAAAATGTGGAAAAGCATTGTTAAGGTTGATTTATTGTAGTTGCTTCAGAGTGGAAGCTGTGGGATATCTTTTGCTATGAAAATAAACTGATTTATATTCATGCAAGCAATAAAAAAGTAAAAAATATTGATTTATGCAACAACATAGGTTACTCTGAATAATATTATCCTGAGTGAAAATCTTACATGGGATCATATAACACTGACTGACTATATCTCTGTCTCAATCTGTAAAAAGGAAAATTGATTCATGGTCTAAGGAAACTAAAGAAGTTATAATTAACTTTCTCATGGTGGAAATGTATATTGACTCAGAGAAGAGGGAATTCCCAAGTTTCAGAATATTGCATCTGTAAGTTTTCCGATTTTCACAGATAAATCTGCCCAATGACTCACACTTCTGCCGTCAAACTTTGTTGATTTAACTGTATTTAGCCATATTTAAAATTTCCCTAATATACATTAGACAAATTTAAAATAAGATTTGTTTTTATTATTTAAATGTCTGAGTATTTTACCTTCATATGTGTCTGTGTACCACAGGAGCTGGTGTTCAAGGAAGAGGTTAGCCTCCATGTAGGTGTTGAGAGTGGAACCCCGGTCCTTTGAAACAACAGACGCTCTTGGCCAATGAGCCAAATCTCCAACATTTTAGTGTAGTTTTAAATATTTGAAAAAATAGAAACATTCACAACTTAATTTGAAATCAGCAAAATATTGCATATTATTGACAATTATAGCATGGGAAAGACAGTAAATTTAAAAACATAATTGTGGATATATACAGTCAGTATTGGAATATTTGACAAAGGACTATTATGGTTTCTTCAAATTGTTGTAGTCTTTTATATTTTTTCTAATAAAGATTAGAAAAATAGGAAGTTTTGTTCTATTTTGATTCATACTCAAAGTTCCTAATGTCTCTGTTTAGGAAAATCAGGTCTCGGTTTCAGGAGTCTTTCCATCTGTGCCTGCCTCTCTCTTGGGATGCGGTTTCAGTGCTCTTCCTTGGGGATGGAGAGAGTTGCATCAATGTTAAGTATGTTACACTATGGACATCTTCCATAGACACTGTCATAGAACTTATATGTAGTATTGGTAAATATTTATTTTGTTTTATACACATCCAGATATTAAATTCATCCTTCCCAATTAGGTAAATTTTGAATCAAAATTTTCTGAATTCAATATTTAAATTCAAGGTTTTAATATCATACATCCAATTATAACATACAAAATAATTACTGAAAACAAAAACAAGGAACAAAAAGAACTAAAATATCTACAGATGGAACAAAGCACTGGCATTTTAGCTAACAGTATACAGAGATAATGTTGGGTCTGAATAGTTTCTAAAAAATTAAAGCTTTGAATATATATATACATACACACACATAGATAGATAGATAGATAGATAGATAGATAGATAGATAGATAGATATTAAAAACAAACCAAGTGGAAAGGTTTGTCAGGATACTACAGAAAGCATAATAGTTTAGTTTTCAGAAATTCTTTAAGTTGTCATAAGTCAGTAGCAATGCAATTTTATAAATTAACATGGAAAAATCTTACAATTTTCTTTAGAAACAGAGCCTTTTGAAAATGTGAATTTTTATATATCTTTCAAAGTTGCTAGTTTACTGTCTATAAGGAAAAAGAAACTGACTTTATAATTGAAATATTTGGGTTATATGTCTATGAGTCTTTTTTTAACATACTTGCTACTAGAAAAATAATTGACATTGCACAGATGCAGCCCTATCAAACATTTGACTGGTAACAATATTTTCACTAATATAATGACATTATAATTAAAATCTGAAATCAGATATTATGATAACATGATTTATTTTAATTCCCCTTGATGCCTCATGATTTTGAAATTTCTAGTTTATATACTTGCAAATCTGTATTTAAAGCATTTTTCTCGTTAAAAATATATTCGCTTACTAGGAATAATTCTTGAGTTTTAAATTAGTACTCGTTATTGAGACACTTGCTGATGACTTAATTCATTTGTAACCTATATGTCTTAGAATGAGTAATTATTTTCAAACAATTTAAAAATAAGCTTATAATTACAAACCACCAACTAGTGAGAGATTTATGCATCTACTGGCAGTCTCGTGGCCTCAGATGATCTATATGTTGATGCTTTCCAATGCTTTGAAACAATCAAACTGACAGTTCTAGTACATAAATAAAACGACTAGCGTATTGCTACACAGACATTAGAGAATCATTAATTATTAATCACTTCTAATGGCAATTAAACATTTTTGGTCATTAAGATACAGCATTTTAGGAATGATTGTTCAAAGGAGTGATTTCTGAAACACTGCCATCTTGTGGTGTTGTTTATGATATGGACTGCTGAAAACCAAAACTGTTCTCTAATGAGATAAGTAATTATTTCCAAGAAAACCTATAGAATGAGAATAATCTGTAACGTAATTAAGCAATACCCCTTCTATGTTCTCCCAGACTAGCTGCTCCACTGCAATATCAGAAGCAGAAGGGATAATGTATCCTATTTGCCTACACATTTATTACAAAGAAATAATTGAGGAGGAAATTTAGTCAATGCTAGCTAATACTTCTCAAGAGGGTAAAGGTTTAAGTTTTACTAAACTCAATTTATTTCTATACAGAAATTATTTATTAGGCATGTTCAATATAAGATTTACCCAGGTCTTCGCAAATAGACTCATTGACTGCCCTTGGCTTTAGTTTGAACCGGGTCTCATTTGCAGTATGATCTGAGCCATCAAGAATGTGATCTTAATGTGGTACAATTGAGTCGTTTGGTAATCCAGGGTCCTCTAAATCATCTTAGTTTTCCTTCTCATTAATTTAGACATATAAATGACATAATATAGACATATAAATATGTGCATATTTATAATTAGCTTAAAGTTTGCTTGGTGACTGACATTATTTGTTTTAACTTCTATACTTAGAAACAAATAAAACTCAAAACTCAGCCTGTTCCCCAAATAATAATGTTTAAATATTTATCATTATTAAAAATGAATAAAGACTATTTGATGTGATTATATCTCCAAGATTATTCAGGATTTATTAGTAAAAATCACAGTGTCTGTTTGTAGTGATAGGCTTAGGGACATTTCAATGATGCATTGTGTTACTGTAAAGTTTATATAGTAAAGATTCATTCATTATAAAGACTCACCATCCTCACAATTATTACATGGCAATATTCTCAACACTTAGCTCACTGCAGGAGCAGCTGCATGGCCTTTTGGACAAAGAGGTTGTCTGGCAATGCAGGAGGTACATTTGACAGATCATAGACATAAAAATGTTTGTAAACACCCTTAAGATCTGTTTAGGCCCTCTCTAGAAGCTGAAGCACGAGGAAGCATTTCAAAGCAACTCTGAGTAAAATGCCCCCAAGCTTTTAGTACTGAAGTAGTTTTCACAAAATACCAGCAAAACTCCTTATGTAGCAACCTTGCCCTTGCTCTGCAGACAGTCTTTTATTTTCTGTAAGGGAATTAATGTGAGCACTATCAATGAACCCAGCCTTGTAATAATCCTCTCTTACATCTTTGCCAAGTGCTTTCTGTTTCTGTGCATCTCAGTCCAAATCTCAAGTGCTTTTATTCTTCTCTATGGAGTTAGAGGCAAACCTCCCTATTTCCTATTTGTATTAGATCTTTGACCTTGTGGTGGCATCAATATTCCTCAGCATCTCTTCAAATACTGAACACAAAAGTAATCAAGGTTTAAAGAAGCAAACATGATAGGGTTGAGTAAGAAAGCGTGTAATTGTGGTAAGTTTAAAATACTTTCATGAGTGACATATTTCTTATAAATGATCACAATTTTATTATTTCACTTGAAATCCCGTTTGTTTATTACCAAAAATATGAAAATTAGTGTTTAGAAATAGAAATTCAAGTGTATTTAGAAAAATAAATAATAATAAAGATAATGAGGATTATGTTACATCCCAAAAGGTGTTTATTTTTCATAAAAAATAATAATAAAATCAGATTCTAGAGATTTAGTTCAGTGGTAAGTACTGGCTTCCTATGTTGGAGAGCATCTACATCCAACTACTAGAACTACCTACAAATGGACAGAATATAGAACTAATAAATTCATATGTAAAAATGCGACCAGTTATATTTTACCATTCAGTAGCCTAAAAACACCATTTCTGAGAAACCATACATATGAATTGTGGTGTTTTGAATGTATAGTACAGTGAGTTACAATTACATACATAACTCAGATTTGTGGAGAGCACATCATTGTAAGCATTTTAGATATTTTCACTGTAATATATACATATATATGTGTATGTGTGTATGTATATACATATATATATTAAATATTTCCTGTTTCAGAAACAGAATATTATATACATGTAAATATCAGAGAATATATATGTATATATATTAAATGGGTATTTTATCTAAAATATAGTATGTAGTACATATATAGGAATATAGGTATATACTGCATGTAATATATGTATTATATATTATATATAAATATATGTACTATGTTGATTATAATTATACATATATGTAGATTACATGTAAAACATTATACAAATATTTATATTACATATATACATATATATTAAGCCTATTTTTTAAAGGAAATTTGTTCTGAAAAACAAACAAAAGGTGTTTAAAAGCAATAAGCACTTGACTTTCGCACTAGAAAAAGAAACCTAGAACACTCTCAGGTTAGTGTATCTCATAGTTTATTGCTTGAGAAACGAGAAAACATATTGATGAACTGACTACTGTTTAATGCTAACTTTATTTTCTAGTGGGAATAACCCACTAGAAAAAGAAGTAAAATTCTAGGAATAATTTCTTCTTGGAATAAATATTAAATGTGACCTGAAATTGTCATTTTTTTCTTTATTCATTATTTTATTTATTTACATTTCAAATGTCCCCCTTAAGGGTATCCTGTCCACAACAGTCCCATCCCCTCCCTGTTCCCCTTTGCCTCTAAGAGGGTGCTCCCCACCCACCGACCCACACACCCACTCCTGGCTCACCACTTTAGCATCCTTCTACTAGTTCATTAATTATAAACCATAACTAATAAAGTTATACTAATATGTTAAGACTATGCAAAACAAATCTAGAGTACAATGCATTTACTCTTGCATGCTTCTCATGTGGGGACTGAGGGGGTGGTAACTTCTACAGGAGTCAGAGTTTCAGGAGCCATGAGAGAACTCCTTCCTTTCCAAGTAGGTGAATAATCACCACCGGGTCCCAGGGTTTGA
The DNA here is from genome assembly GCF_000001635.26 of Mus musculus. NCBI lineage: Eukaryota > Metazoa > Chordata > Mammalia > Rodentia > Muridae > Mus > Mus musculus. Next base: position 20,837,420 of record NC_000072.6, on the reverse strand, counting down.
AGTTAGAAATGCAATTCAGTTAAAATTCTAAATGAAAATGGGAGCCTTGATTATATCAACTTTTATTAAAAGTCATCTAATATCAACCCTTTCAAAAGCATGTACAATTAAAAAAAAATAAGAAGTTAGGTCACATTTAGTGTGGTTGTTCTACTTGTTCATCACCCTTGATACTATAGCCTAGTTCCATGCTGTCAATTTAGTCTTCAAAGTCCTCTGTTGGCAGGGTAGGAGGATAGGTGCATATACATAGAAAGAACGGCCTCTGACTAGCACATGGCACTAGTAAAGATCACAAAGCCCTTACTGCTGAATACACTGAATTAACTTAACTGCTGAAATCCAAACATCCTAAGGACAAAGTACAAGTAGGGTCCATGGGATTTAGCTTATCACATATATGATCATCTTTCTATTTTAAAGCTGTTTAAAAGAAATTAGTGTGCATGGAATTCTTTCTGCCCTCTACAATATCATCTATTTTAGGTAACCCTAAACTTGTCTAACAACAGAAAGAAAAAAGATACATAACAATTAATTTATATGTTGAATAATTTTTCTATAACATCTTAAATAGTCTCTAATGTCATATTCTTCATATATTTGTAGCACCTTCTTTCTGATTAAAGTTTTGTTTTCTGATACTTTTCTATTTTGAAATACATAATTTTATTTCATTAGGTTAAAGGACTCATCTGTAATATTGTAATCTTATGCTTATTATCGTATACAAAGCCTTAGTAACTAGTATCTGTTTAATATTAGCAATACAATCCACCAGTTATTTGTCCTTAAAACCACGAGAAATGATATCAGTGATATAGACAGATGTTTGTATTTACAAAATTGTAACTATCAATAAGAATATGTGTTTCTGGCCTTGTCAATATTTCTCCTTTAGGGACTCCTAGATGTTTGTTTGTACATCTTCATACTTTCTTGTGGGAACTAAAAGGGGTCAGGGGAAGGAGGGAGAGGGAGGATAGCCCATGTACATCCAGAGTTCCTCCTATGCTCTGGGCAGGCAGATATGGGAAGGCTGCCAGAAGCTTTCAACTTGGCCCCAGGTGGGCATCAAAGCCAATGACCCTACTTGATGGGGGGGGTGGGGGGTGGGGGGTGGGCGGGGAGGACAGGGGGGCTGGACAAGGGGCAGCCCCTGAAACCAAGGGGCCCCAGGGTGACACCCCATAGCCCCAGGGTTATGGGAAAGAGGGCTAAAAGGAGAGAGGTTCCCACTCAGGTGAGAGTAAGTACAAATGAACAGAGACAGTTTATGGTTTTAGAGCTTTATTGTAGAAAGGCAGGGGGAAGAGAAAAGATGGAAAGAGAGATAGAGAGACCAGCCATGGCCAAGAGGAGACAAAGGGGAAAAGGAAGGGAGAGAGGAAAAAGGCTAGAGAGCAAGAGAGCAAAAGAGTGAGAGAGGAGAGAGTGAGAGAATGAGGAGGGGCTAGAAGGCCCTTCTTATAGTGGGCTGCTTTATCTTACTGTTGCTAGGTAACTGAGGAGGAGTTTAGCCTGAAGGTCAGAAGCTTGGGACTTTGCCTATGAGACTACTAACCATGCTTCTCTTGTGGGGGCTGAGGGGGTGGTAACTTCGATAGGAGCTAGAGTTTCAGGAGATATGAGAGAGCTCCTTCCTTTCCATGTAGGTAAATTATCACCACCGGGTCCCAGGGTTCAACATCTAGCATAAACTGGAAATCATACTGTCTGTGTATAGCCCAATGCCCCACACTTTCTGTTATGTTTTTATGATCCCCCAAGTTTTAAATTATTTTCATGTTTCAGCTACAAACCTTTTTATACTTCCCACTTATAATTTGCCATTTTGTCCTTTCATTTATTCAACCAAAACTTAGGCCATTAGAAATCCAAAGCATTCATCCACTATATGATTTTCGATTAATTAATATACTATATATTTGATATTACTAATGATCAAATTGTTAATGAATTGATCTTAATCTAGAAATGTCTATTCATGTTTGTTAATAAGAATGATAACATTTTAGTAATTAAGATCAACTTTGTGATAGCAGTTAGCTTATTAAATTCATTCATCCTGTACTGTGCTCTGATGTGGCATCAGGCTGTCATTGCCTTGAAGTTTCCCATTCTATTAAACTTGACTAGGCTTCACCTAGAGCTCTTTCCACCTTCCAGAATAGCCAATATTACAACATTGTATGAAACACTTTGCAAAAGGAACTCACTGGTTTGTTCTTGTCATGACTTTGTAGTATTCCTTTGGAACAAAGCATTAAATGTGAAACATTTTGGTATTCTCAACCTAATTAACAAAAAAAGTAATTTTCATTTCCATTAACAATTTGGTTAAACGGCTAACAGTGTGTGGCTCTGTGTGTGCGGGGTAGGGCACATACATATGCATGTTTACATGCATATGCAATTGTGTAGGTATGTTAAGTAAAATTTTGTGTTTGTCAGTTCTCTTCTCCCATGTCAGTCCTGGGATCAAACATAGATCATCAGGCTTGGAATAAGTACATTAACCTGAGGAAATAACTCACTGACCCAATCTTGGTACATTTTCATTCCAAAATCTTCCTAGACATTAGATATTTTCAAAAACAGAACCTGGTTCATATGTCACATTAATCTCATTCCATTCAATCATATTTAGGAAATAATAGGAATATTATTTACTACATAAAGTCTACAAAAAGAAATTATTCCAAAGTTTAAATCCTTCAGTAAGAAAAAAATATTTATTTAGAACAAAGAAAATATTCACTTTTGTTTAATATAATTACCAATTAGTAAGATTTAATAGGTTGATTTTCAACATAAAGTTTTATTTAGTGGTCTTCATATAACAAATGAAACTCTTCAGGTATTTGATAAGTAAATCATTAAATAATTAGAATTAATATGTACTGTTGAGGAAGTAATGTCATAGGATACATTAGTTCTTTTCATTATTGCTTTGACAAAGTCTAAGCAAAATAAAAGGAAGGGGACTGATTAAAGCTCTTAGTTCTAGGACTTTACCGTCCATCATGGAGAGAAAGGTGTGCAATTGGGAACTTCAGTCCACTGGTCATATTGTATCTATTGTTCAGGAATGTGAGTGATGCATACTTGTGTTTATCCTATCCTCTCTTTTTAATGCCCCAGGGGTACCACTTTCTACTGCTAGACTAGGTCTTCTCAATTAACAACATACATGCAGTAGCTGAGATTTAGCGTGAACACTGGTCTCCATGTTCTTGACCTTTCGTGTCTTTATCTCCTTTAAAAAAAGTTGTAACCAAAATAACTCATAAATATTCCTCCATTCACAGGTAAACCTGTATTTTCTATGGTTTATTATAAGTGTTGCACTTTTCCTGATAGGTTTCTGAATCAAATGTAGTTTCCAGAGTAAAGTTTTGGCTACTATTACATAGTGACCGATTTTCCCACTGACAACAGCAACGTTATACTGTCCTCATAAACAGCATGGTGTCTAAGATTCAGTCAAATATAATATTCTCAGAATATAAATGCAGGGTTAGTTTCAGTGAAATTGTTAACTATTATGATGATAATTTATTGTAGAGCAAGCTGAGTGTCTATGTCCCTGTATGTATGTGTGTATGTGTGTGTAAGTGCTTAAAATGCAAAAATCAAATTTATATTCTTTGTGCTTTTCCCAAAAAGGCATCTAACACAGGCAAGTAATTTAAATTCTTTGGATTTCTCATAGCAGAATACTGTATTCTTTCAAACGACTTCTTATTTAACTAAAATCCCAGGGGCTAGAAGACTGCCAAGAAGCATAGTGTTTCTGGCTCAAAGAACAAGGACAATTCCCCAAGTGTGGAATATATTGAAAGTTGTTTATTATAAACACGAAGATGCTGAAACTCTATTCACTGTAAGACAAATTGAAATCCAGTGCACTTGAAGGTAAGCATTGCTGCAGCAGCTGCAGCAGTAAGCTCGTTGGAGTCGTCACAGTTTTAATGAGAGCATCTGAAAAAGTTGAATTTTGCTATTTTCTGTTGGCTGTCAACAGCGCCTATTCAAAAGCCCTTTCTGCTATAGTAGAAAAGTTAATCATCTGGATTCATTGAATATTCCAATAAGCACATCATTATCATAAATATAGTCTGCACTGAGAAAATATTCTGTGTTGTAACTAGACAGTGCATGATCTAGCAAGGTCATTGAGGCTATATGGATTTTGAAAAGTCCAAGTTTATGGTGGCTTCCTGTTGAAGTGATCTGTGAAGCCATAGTAAGGGTGGGTATTTAGAGAAGATGATAATGCCATTATTCTCCTTAGAACTCTTATTGACAAAAGCAGGGTTTCTCAACCTTCTTAATGCTGTGACCCTCATGTTATTGTAACCCCTGACCATAAAATTATTTTGGTGCAACTTCATAAGTGTATTTTGTTACTGTTATGAATCAAAATGTAATAATCTGATATGTAGTGTATGTGATATGCAACACATATGAAAGGGTTGGTTGACTGCCAAAGGGGTCACAACCTACAAGTTGAGAACTGCTGAACTAAAGAAATTAATCAAAAATGGCAACATTTACAGACAGACAGACAGACACACACACACACACACACACACACACACACACACACACATTCTTCTGCAGATGTTTTATCTCTTTGCTGTTTGGTAGTGGCAAGGCATACAATTCACAAGGCTAGATTTGTAACTTAATTTATTATCTTGTTTACAAAAGTTGTGTAGAGGTAACTGTAAATTGCATACAGCTGAACCTGTACTCAAGCAATGGTAAGGGTCAGTTTTAATCATCTTTGGACATCCCTTTTCAGTGGCCTATAGCCTTGGACTCTATCTAACCTACGTTTTATATCTTTAATATTGCCAGTGAAAGCAAGGGCTATGAGTTGAGACTTTCTGCATGGTTTGGAGTAGGTAAGGTTGCAAAACTTAGATGCCTCGCTGCAGGAAGGATGCACTCTTGCATCAATGGCTCATGTCTGTCTTTCTATACTTGAAACTACATAGGCAATAGCAGACATGCACATCTTGGGCACTTTCATCTTAATAAGGGGCATCATCACTAAGAAGAATACATATACAAACAATAACAAAAAAATAATAAGTATATCATAGAACTCACACTTGTAGGCGTGAGCACGTGATAGCACACATGTGAAGGTCAGAGGGAAGCCTGTGAAAACTGGATCTCCTTTTCTACTTCATGGGATCTCAGAGTCTTACTCAGGTTGTCAAACTTAGTGGCAAGCAACTTTATTAATGGGGTCATCTTGTAGTCCCTGAGTTTATATGTTTTGAATATGCACATTAACATACAACATTATACTTATGTTTCATTTCAAGGCAGTTGTAATAATATCAAGTTGTTATGACATTCTATTCACTAACATGCACAGCTGCACGTACACAAGTAATATAGTTAATATGTAATATATATATACACATATATGTGTGTGTGTGTGTTTTTATGTATCATATGCACATACGTATGTATGTACCATATATATGTATCCATTGAATATATATTCACATATTATATTTTTATATATACATATACATGATTAATTTCTATATGAAAGTATGTATTAACTATGTTTCTTGTTTCTGTGACAAAATACTTGAAAAATCATGATTTGAGAAAGTAACATCAGTTCATAGTTAGAATGAACAGCAAACCTGGAGAGGAAGTTGGAATATTATAGTGGCAAGACCCTGGGCAGATGGTGTCATTGTGCTAACACTCAGGAAGGATAGAAAACTGAATGTAACAGTTTAGTTGATTTCCCCTCTACTCACTGCTATTCCATTTGAGATTCCAGTGTATGGGATGCTGTCACCCATACTCAGATTTGATCTTTCATTCTCACTTACATCTCAGTAGATTCAATCCTACTCATACACTGAGATGTGTTTCTACAAGATTATTAGAAGTCTAGTCAAATTGACAATGGCAAACATTGTAAGACCAAACGTTCTCAAATTGACACGTAAACTCATTGCTTGTGTGTGTTTGTCTAGGTGGTATGGGGTATGTAAGTGTGGTACAAGAATATGTACAGGTATGCGTGCTCTTGTGAATACAAGCAGTCCAGAAGAAGAGATTCGGGTTTCTACCTCTCTATCAATCTCTTGTTTATTTTTTAAAACATGTATTTCATTGAACTTAGAGTGTGTGTTTGTTGTGTCCATCAACAAGCCTAAGTAATCATTATATCTCTCTGCCCTTCAGTACTGGGTTTCTAAGTGTGCCATACTCAACTATAATGTGGGTGCTGTGATCTGGTCATCATGACTTTGTTAGTAAGTATGTCTCTTAACCACTGAGCCATAGCTCCACTCACCAAATATAATCCTTCTGAAGTGTAACATTCAAACCCTGATCAATCTAGGCTCATCATAATCTTTTAAGGCCAAAGATGTGTTAATTCCAACCTTAAAATTTCCTATAATCATTACAGGAAAACACTATAAAATTTGCTTAAAAGTATAATGTGTCTTCAAAGACTTAAGTAAATCTTTTACATTCTATAAAGAAAAAAAAACACCTCAAGTTAATTATTTCCAGTATACAGTGGTATAGAATAATAATTATCCCATGCCAAAAGGAAAGAATAGTATTATCAAACTTAGTCTGCACAGGTGACAGTGTGCACCACAGAAGCAGACAGCTTCTGGGACAGGCGGGAGCCAAAGAGCCTCTGAGGCAGCACCCTTTTCGGGCCACAGACATCAGACCACCCTCTAGGCCAGAGGACAGGTGTCTGCCCAGCCCGGGAGCCCTCTGCCTCAGTACCAGCAGGCGCCATCTTGGTTCCGGGAATCCACCAAACTTAGGAACTTAGTCTGTTCAGGTGAGAGTGTGCAACACAGAAGCAGACAGCTTCTGGGACAGGCGGGAGCCACAGAGCCTCTGAGGCAGCACCCTTTTTGGGCCACAGACGGGCAGCCAACCTCCCGGCCAGGGGACAGGTGACTGCCTGGCTCGGAAGCTCTCTGCCTCAGGAGCAGCAGGCGCCATCTTGGTTCCGGGTCTCTGCCGAACTTACGAACTTAGTCTGCACAGGTGAGAGTGTGCACCACAGAAGCTGTCAGCTTCTGGGACCTGCCAAAGCAACACAACTTCTGGGAAAGGTCCTGTTTTGTGCCTTCTTCTTCAGCCAGGAGGAGGTCCAAACGCAAGATATCTGTGCACCTTCCCTGTAAGAGGAGAGCTTGCCATCAGAGAGTGCTCTGAGCACTGAAACTCAGAGGAGAGAGCCTGTCTCCCAGATCTGCTGATATACAGTAACAGAATCACCAGAAGAAAAATCTCTAAACAGAGTCAACTATAACAACTAACTCCAGAAATTACCAGATGGCGAAAGGTAAACATAGGAATCTTACTAACAGGAACCAAGACCACTCACCATCATCAGAACCCAGCACTCCCACTTCGCCCAGTCCAGGGCACCCGAACATACCCAAAAAGCTAGACCCGTATTTAAAAGCATATCTCATGATGATGGTAGATAACATCAAGAAGGACTTTAATAACTCACTTAAAGAAATACAGGAGAACACTGCTAAAGAGTTACAAGTCCTTAAAGAAAAACAGGAAAACACAACCAAACAGGTAGAAGTCCTTACAGAAAAACAGGAAAACACATCCAAACAGGTGATGGAAATGAACAAAACCATACTAGACCTAAAAAGGGAAGTAGACACAATAAAGAAAACTCAAAGTGAGGCAACGCTGGAGATAGAAACCCTAGGAAAAAAATCTGGAACCATAGATGGGAGCATCAGCAACAGAATACAAGAGATGGAAGAGAGAATCTCAGGTGCAGAAGATTGCATAGAGAACATCAGCACAACAATCAAAGAAAATGGAAAATGCAAAAAGATCCTAACTCAAAACATCCAGGAAATCCAGGACACAATGAGAAGACCAAACCTACGGATAATAGGAGTGGATGAGAATGAAGACTTTCAACTCAAAGGACCAGCAAATATCTTCAACAAAATTATAGAAGAAAACTTCATAAATCTAAAGAAAGAGATGCCCATGAACATACAAGAAGCCTACAGAATTCCAAATAGACTGGACCAGAAAAGAAATTCCTCCTGACACATAATAATCAGAACAACAAATGCACTAAATAAAGATGGAATACTAAAAGCAATAAGGGAAAAAGGTCAAGTAACTTATAAAGGCAAGCCTATCAGAATTACACCAGATTTTTCACCAGAGACTATGAAAGCCAGAAGAGCCTGGGCAGATGTTATACAGACACTAAGAGAACACAAATTCCAGCCAAGGCTACTATACCCAGCCAAACTCTCAATTACCAAAAATGGAGAAACCAAAGTATTCCACGACAAAACCAAATTCACATATTACCTTTCCACGAATCCAGCCCTTCAAAGGATAATAACAGAAAAAAAAAATACAAGCACGGGAACCTCGCCCTAGAAAAAACAAGAAGGTAATCCCTCAAAAAACCTAAAAGAAGACAGCCACAAGAACAAAATGCCAACTTAACAACAAAAATAACAGGAACCAACAATTACTTTTCCTTAATATCTCTTAATATCAATGGTTTCAACTCCCCAATAAAAAGACATAGACTAACAAACTGGCTACACAAACAAGACCCAACATTTTGCTGCTTACAGGAAACTCATCTCAGAGAAAAAGATAGACACTACCTAAGAATGAAAGGGTGGAAAACAATTTTCCAAGCAAATGGTATGAAGAAACATGCCGGAGTAGCCATTCTAATATCTGATAAGATTGACTTCCAACCCAAAGTCTTCAAAAAAGACAAGGAGGGGCACTTCGTTCTCATCAAAGGTAAAATCCTCCAAGAGGAACTATCAATTGTGAATATCTATGCTCCAAATACAAGGGCAGCCACATTCATTAAAGAAACTTTAGTAAAGCTCAAAGCACACATTGCACCTCACACAATAATAGTGGGAGACTTCAACACACCACTTTCACCAATGGAAAGATCATGGAAACAGAAACTAAACAGGGACACAGTGAAACTAACAGAAGTTATGAAACAAATGGATATGACAGATATCTATAGAACATTTCATCCTAAAACAAAAGGATATACCTTCTTCTCAGCACCTCATGGTACCTTCTCCAAAATTGACCACATAATAGGTCACAAAACAGGCCTCAACAGATACAAAAATATTGAAATTGTCCCATGCATCCTATGAGATCACCATGGACTAAGGCTGATCTTCAGTAACAAAATAAGTAATAGAAAGCCAACATTCACGTGGAAAGTGAACAACAATCTTCTCAATGATACCTTGGTCAAGGAAGGAATAAAGAAAGAAATTAAGGACTTCTTAGAGTTCAATGAAAATGAAGCCACAAATTAACCAAACTTATGGGACGCAATGAAAGCATTTCTAAGAGGAAAACTCATAGCTCTGAGTGCATCCAAAATGAAACTAGAGAAAGCACACATTAGCAGCTGGACAACACACCTAAAAGCTCTAGAACAAAAGGAAGCAAATTCACCCAAGAGGAGTAGATGGCAGGAAATAATCAAACTCAGAGGCAAAATCAACCAAATGGAAACAAGAAGAACTATTCAGAGAATCATCCAATCAAGGAGCTTGTTCTTTTAGAAAATCAACATGATAGACAAACCCTTAGCTAGACTCACTAGAGGGCACAGGGAAAGCATTCTAATTAACAAAATCAGAAATGAAAAGAGAGACATAACAACAGATCCTGAAGAAATCCAAAACACCATCAGATCCTTCTACAAAAGGCTTTACTCAACAAAACTGGATAACCTGGATGAAATCGAAAAGTTTTGAGACAGTTACCAGGTACCAAAGTTAAATCAATATCAGGTTAAGGATCTAAACAGCCCTATATCCCCCAAAGAAATAGAAGCAGTCATTAATAGTCTCCCAACCAAAAAAAGCCCAGGACGAGATGGGTTTAGTGCAGAGTTCTATCAGATCTTCAAAGAAGATCTAATCCCAGTTCTTCACAAACTATTCCACAAAATAGAAACAGAAGGTACTCTATCCAACTCATTCTATGAAGCCACAATTACTCTGATACCTAAACCACAAAAAGACCCCACAAAGATAGAGAACTTCAGACCAATTTCCCTTATGACTATTGATGCAAAAATCCTCAATAAAGTTCTTACTAACTAAATCCAAGAACACATCAAAACACTCATCCATTCTGACCAAGTAGGTTTCATCCCAGGGATACAGGGATGGTTCAATATATGGAAATCCAACAACATAATCCAGTATATAAACAAATTCAAAGGCAAAAACCACATGATCATCTCGTTAGAACCTGAGAAAGCATTTGACAATATCCAACACCCATTCGTGATAAAAGTCTTGGAAAGATCAGGAATTCAAGGACCATACCTAAACATGATAAAAGCAATCTACAGCAAACCAGTAGCCAGCATTAAAGTAAATGGTGAGAAGCTGGAAGCAATCCCACTAAAATCAGGAACTAGACAAGGCTGTCCACTCTCTCCCTACCTATTCAACATTGTACTTGAAGTCCTAGCCAGAGCAATTAGACAACAAAAGGAGATCAAGGGGATACAAATTGGAAAGGAAGAAGTCAAAATATTACTTTTTGCAGATGAAATGATAGTATATATATACGTGACCCTACAAATTCCATCAGAGAACTCCTAAACCTGATAAACAGCTTCAGTGAAGTAGCTGGATATAAAATTAACTCAAACAAGTCAATGGCCTTTCTCTACACAAAGGACAAACAGGCTGAGAAAGAAATTAGGGAAACAACACTCTTCTCAATAGCCACAAATAATATAAAATACCCAGGCGTGACTCTAACTAAGGAAGTGAAAGATCTGTATGACAAGAACTTCATGTCTCTGAAGAAAGAAATTAAAGAAGATCTCAGAAGATGGAAAGATCTCCCATGCTCATGGATTGGCAGGAACAATATAGTAAAAATGGCTATCTTGTCAAAAGCAATCTACAGATTCAATGCAATCCCCATCAAAATTCCAACTCAATTCTTCAACGAATTAGAAAGGGCAATCGGCAGATTCATCTGGAATAACAAAAAACCTAGGATAGCAAAAACTCTTCTCAAGGATAAAAGAACCTCTGGTGGAATCACCATGCTTATAAAACCAGCACCGTGTGCAGTCTCTGCCAAGTTCTACTCCAGACTCAAGATAGAGTCTGTATTTGGTGTTATACCACAGATATGATGATCTGTAACTTGGTAGTAGAATCTACTCCTATGTCTAACCTCCACCCCCAGAAGGAAACTACATCAGTATCATTCACAGTTTTTTCTTCCTTCAAATGAACTGCAATTTTACAAGCTAGAACCTTCAAGGTCTTCCTCTGAAAATACATTTCTATTGCCATATTGTAAAGTATGAATATTTTATTTTATTATACCCATGATTTTGACAATTGTGAATGCTTTATCAGACCTTCCTTATATATAAGTTAACCATACCCATACTTTTAATTTATCAAACATGCATTTTACATATTTTCATTAGAAACATCAGAAAATGCAGTGGGCAACAACTTTACCACAGCATGAATAGTGCTGTATCTTGAAATGTCCTTTGCAAAATGACTGAGTCCATTACTTTTTAAATGTATTTTCAATAAAATTATCAAGATGGAGACTAGATTTTATCCATTTTTCCTGAATAAAGCAAGAATAGCTTCCAGTCCAATTTACAATAAAGTCTTTTGACTAAAATCCCCTGAGCTGATCATCCCCTAGTCTGAATTTCTCTCAGCATTTTGGTCTTTAAATCTTTCTGTTAGAGTAGACAATGTGATCTTCTGAGAACATTTTAGGGTTTCTTTAGACCACAGGTAAAAACTCATTAATATTCCTTCCCCAACTTAGTTTTGAAGACCCACAAATACATGGTCAAATTTATCATGGCAACACCCCCAATTCTGATACCATTTTTTCATGCTAATTACGTTTCTTGTCACTATTTCAAAATCTCTGGGGGAAAATAAAAGGCATTAATTTTGATTTACAGTTTGAGTGGAATACTTTATGATAAGAACAGCTCCAGCTCTACTGGCACAAGTGGGAACAGCTGGTCTCCAGTTTCTATACTCAGGAGGAAAAGAGATAAATGTGACTACTCAACTAGCTTTTTCCGTTGTCACCTTTTATTCTGTTTGGGACTCCAGTTTAAAGTATGCTGACACTCAAATTCAGAGTGACTTTTAATGGCCCAGTTAAACCTCTCTTATAAATACCTTCACAGATATTGTGAAAGATATGTCTGTAATGTAATTTCAAATTTAATCAAATTGATTATGAAGATTAAATTAACCATTTTATATATAGACGAGACATACCATAACATTTTTGTTAAATCTAGTACAAATATCCTAAATTATAAAATAGGACATTCATATTCTGCCAGTGAATTAAATATTATCTAATATAGAATTTCCTTAATTCTGCATCCTCTCAACTATCAAGATTCTACTTAATTGTCTTGTGCATCATGGGATACCTACATACAGTTTATTGGTCATCGAGGCCCTATATCTCTCCAGAACAACACAGGCTATCATCTATGCCTTCATTGACTTACAATTCCTACATAAGTTCCTATTGATACCACACACTTTGGCTGGAGGGCATTAAGAAGTCTACTCAACCCAAACTGAAACATTTTCTTACTCATGGCTAACATTCATAGTGCCAAGAAATGCTATCAGGCTTCAGGAAGAGAAAAGATATTAATGATCTTATCTAGTGCTGGATCATGCAAATTCGTTAAAAGACAAATCTTCCAGGCAAGTTGCATCTAATCGAACAATAGTCACATAACTATTACTAAATAATTGACCATTTTCTGATTCAATGTGAGATCAATTCTATAGCAGGGAATTTAATTCCTTTTACTATAATCCTGGTTAAAAACAAACAAACAAGCAAACCAACTGTTTAAGTCAGGGTTTCTATTCCTAGACAAAACATCATGATCAAGAAGCAAGTTGGGGAGGAAAGGTTTTATTCAGCTTACACTTTACATCAAAGTTCCAAAATCCTTCCACAGTCCTCCCCAAAACATGGTCAGATTTTCACAGGAATACCCCACTATGCTGGTACCAATTTGTCTTAGTCAGGGTTTCTATTCATGGAAAAAACATCAAGACCAAGATGCAAGATGGCTAGGAAAGGGTTTATTCAGCTTACATTTCCATTCTGCTGCTCATCACCAAGGAAGCCAGGACTGGAACTCAAGCAGGTCAGGAAGCAGGGGCTGATGTAGAAGCCATGGAGGGATGTTCCTTACTTGCTTGCTTCCCCTGGCTTGCTCAGCCTGCTCTCTCATAGAACAAAGACTACCAGCCCAGAGATGGTCCCACCCACTAGGGGCCTTTCCCCCTTGATCACTAATTGAGAAAATGCCTTACAGCTGGGTCTCGTGGAGGCATTTCCCCAACTGAAGCTCCTTTCTCTGTGATAACTCCAGCTTTTGTCAAGTTGACACAAAACTAGCCAGTACACCAACCAAACAACAACAGCAACAACAACAACAACGGCAACAACAGACCACATGGCTGGGAGATTCTAGACTACAATCTGTTGTTTTCATTTTTCTAAATGGTTACGCTATTGAATTGCTTTCTAAATATTTATATCTACACAAGCAGACTGCTCTTGACATTCTCGGAGAAATTTCTTTATTTTCAGTGTACTGAACAGCCAATGGGGAGTGTCATAACTAGTGATAATGCTGTGACCAAGAAACTGAAGACTACATTATTCATGCCATCTCAATAGCTAAGAGATTATCATGAAAAATGATGCAGAAATAAAAGTTGGAGGGTATATAAAAATTCTGGGAAATGCTGTCTTCTGAACAGGACATGACCATTGTAGTCATGAACTCACAGCCATTATGGTTACCAGTAAAATAGTTACAAAAATCAAGATAGCCAAAATCCCAGCAAAGATGGGATAGATGATATCAATCCTCAACCCCCACATTGAAGAACTATTTATGATAAATTGTTGCTTGGAGAAAAAGATCACTCTTGAGTGAAAATAAAGTCTACTGTTGTATTTCCCATGATCCAATCGATAGTCACACACCCATTCCCATACAGGTAACATTAAGTTGACTTATCACATTATACAAAAAAGACAACCAGAAAAAAATAAAGGATCTAAAGTTGAAAAGATAATGCATAGGAAATATAGAGAAGTTGGAGAGGGTTGGGGACATATGCAACATCTTCCATTATGTGGATGCATGTAATTTTCCAAAATAAAGACAATAAAAGGAACATGAACAATGCTCCATTCCTCAGGGTACAGTTTCAATAGCCCATTATTTCCTAGTGCATGTTAGCGTATATCTTAGTATATGCTAATAAAAGACAAAGAATAGTTTATGGCCTTGGTTATTATTCATCATTTGTAGATAAGATTATAACATATAATTTTTAATGGGTATTTTGGTTAGCTCTCTGGTCTATTTCCTTTAACTTAGATTTAACATCTAGGAAGCGATGCTAACGATCTTTCTTACTTTCCTGCTTTCCATCTCATACTCTGTCTTGAATCTTCTTGCTCTCATCATCAGGCTTTGCTCTCTTTGGCTCCTTAGTATTCAGGTCATTCTTTCCATTTGGACTACTGGCTTCTTCTTGGCTTCTACGTCTTGGAGAATTAAAACTAATTGTCTGTTGGAGTATGGAAAGGCAAAGGCTGAATCCTTACAACATTAAGCGGAGACTTTATGAGAGATGGTGCATTACATAAGCCCAGAAAAACCCAGCTTTTAACATATGATCATCATATAAATTTTGCCAACTTGTCTTTTAATAACATTAACTGTGTTCCCAGCATTGATCTTCAGTTCTTAAAGCTTCAGGTTACTGGAATCAAAATAATCTTATATTATAAGATACAAGAAAAAAGTATTTTATCATCTCTACACTTTCAAGGATATTTTTTTTCTTCCTAGCTCTTAGCCTCTGTGTAAAAGAATGTAAAATAGAAATTAAAGTGATTTTAGTTAATGTGGAAGTCCAAGCTTCTAACAGGGAGAAGGAAGAGAAACATGGATAAGATAAGGGAATGCTCACAGCTCCTCCACTCTCATTACTTTCTTCTGTGCTGCTGTATGCCCTTAGCTAGTCCTTGGGGCACAAATACCTAAAATCATCGAATATTAGACTAGAGAGATGGCTCAGTGGTTAAGAGCATTGGCTGTTCTTCCAGGCATCCTGGGTTTGATTCTCAGAATCTGTGTGACCACTGACATTTATAACTCCCATTTTAAGGGAACCATCTCCCTCTTCTGGTCTTTGCAACTACTGCCCATACACACTGCACTGACATACTTGCAGATATAAGCATTTTAAAACACCACAGATAAGTGGTTCATTTTACATGTGTAACTAGTTGGTTTTAATTAATTAGTTTATTCACTTTACATTCCAAACTTAGCCCCTCCTGTCCTTCCAGTAACCCCTCACACAGATTTTACCCTTATTTCTTCCTCCTCATCCTCTCACATACTATAACCCTTCCTTACCCCTTTCTTGACACATCAAGTCACTGCAGTACTATGTGCATCCTGTCTAGACTATTATTAATAGTGTCAAGGACTGGCTATTGTCTATGGGATGGGTCGAAACTTGGGGCCATCCCCTCAGTGTCTACTCTGGTTTTGTCCCTAAGCATCTTATAGGGAGGAGAGATTTTGGGTCCCTAATGATTTTGTGAGTGGGTTACTGTTCTTATCCCTCAACTATGAGTCATTCCTGGCTAGAGGAATTTATCACTTCCAGATCCATATGCCCCACTGCTAGGAGTTTCAACTGGAGTCACCTCTGTGGGCCCCAAGTGGCCTACCTACATCCCAGGTCTATGACAAGTCCTAACAATTGCACCCAACTCATCTCTAACTTATTTGTCAAAAATCAAGTATCTAAGGTAAGTGGGTTTATTTATGCTTCTTTGATTTGATTCCATTGATCAACTTGTCTATTTCTATACCAATAGCAGGCGTTTAATTACTGCTGCCCTGTAGTACAGATTGAAGTCAGGGATAGTGATACATACAGAAGTTCTTTTATTGTTCAGGATTGCTTTGGCCATCCTGGGTTTGTTGTTTTTCCATGTGAAGTTGAGAATTGTTCTTTCAAGATCTGTGAAGAATTGTTTTGCAATTTTGATTCAAATTGCATTGAATCTGTAGATTGCTTTAGGTATTTCCACTGTATTAATACTATTGAAAGCATGGGAGATCTTTCCATCTTTTGATATATTCATCCATTTCTTTCTTCAGAGGATTCAATTTCTTGTCATACAGAAGTTTTACTTTTACTTGCTTGATTCAAGTTTCACAAAGACATTTTATATTATTTGTGGCTATTTTGAGTGGTATTGTCTCCCTAAGTTCTTTTTCAGGCAGTTTGTCTTTTGCATAAAGAATGACTACTGATTTCTTTATGTTAATTTTGTATCTAGACACTTTGCTGATGGTGTTTATCTGCTCTAGTGTAGGAATTCTCTGGTAGAACTTTTGGGCTCACTTATGTATACTATCATATCACCTATGAATAGCCATACTTTGACTTCTTTCTTTCCAATTTAGATCATGTTGGTCCCTTTTACTTGTCTTATTGCTCTAGCCTGAACTTCAAGTAACATACTGAAGAGACTGGAAGAGAGGGTGGACAGTCTTGTCTTGTCCCTGATTTTAAAGGAACTTTATTTTAAAGGTTCTCTCCATTTAATTTGATGTTAACTACTGGCTTGCTGTATATTGTCTTTATTATTTTTATGTATACACCTTGTATCTCTGAACTCTCCAAGACTTTTAGCATGAACTGATGTTTGAAGGGATGTTGGGTTTTGTCAAAGGCTTTTTAAGCATCTAATGAGATGGTCTTTTTTTTCCCTCCTCTCTTCTTACACGCGTTCACGACCGGCCAGGAAAGACGCAACAAACCGGAATCTTCTGCGGCAAAAGCTTTATTGCTTACATCTTCAGGAGCCAGAGAGCAAGAGAGCAAGAGAGAGAAAAAGAAAGCAAGAAAAAGAACAAGAACAAGAAAGCAAGAGAGAGAATGGCAAAACCCCGTCCCTTTTAAGGAGAATTATCCTCCGCCTAGGACGTATTACTCCCTGATTGGCTGCAGCCCATCGGCCGAGTTGTCGTCACGGGGAAGGCAGAGCACATGGGGTGGAGAACTACCCTTGGCACATGCGCAGATTATTTGTTTACCACTTAGAACACAGGATGTCAGCGCCATCTTGCAACGGCGAATGTGAGGGCGGCTCCCCACACTCTCTCTCCAGTTTCTTTATATGGTGAATTACATTGATAGATGTTCTAATACTGAACCACCACTGTATTCCTGGGGTCAGGCCTACTTGATTATGGTGAATAATGTGTTTGATGTGTTCTTCAAAGTGGTTTGCAAGTTTTTTATTAACTATTTTTGTATCATTGTTCATGGGATAAATTTGTCTGAAACTCTAGGCTTTTTTTGCTTGCTTTGTTTTTCTTTGGTTGAGTCTTAGGTATCAGGGTGATAGTAGCCTCATAGAGTGAGGTGGTTAATGTTACTGCTGTTTCTATTTTGTGCAAAGTTTGAGTAGTGTTAGCTCTTTTTGGACAGGCTGGTATAATTTTGCACCAACATCATCTGTCCCATGACTATTTTCTGTTAGAAGACTTTTAATACATTAATGATTCTATTTCCTTTGGGGTTATAGGGCCATTAAGAACTACCGGAAGATCCCGCAATACCTCTCCTGGGCATATATCCAGAAGATGTTCCAACCGGTAAGAAGGACACATGCTCCACTATGTTCATAGCAGCCTTATTTATAATAGCCAGAAGCTGGAAAGAACCCAGATGCCCCTCAACAGAGGAATGGATACAAAAAAGGTGGTACATTTACACAATGGAGTACTACTCAGCTATTAAAAAGAATGAATTTATGAAATTTCTAGGCAAATGGATGGACCTGGAGGGCATCATCCTGAGTGAGGTAATCCAATCACAAAAGAACTCATATGATATGTACTCACTGATAAGTGGATATTAGCCCAGAAACTTAGAATACCCAAGATACAAGATACAATTTGCAAAACACATGAAACTGAGGAAGAACGAAGACCAAAGTGTGGACACTTTGCCCCTTCTTAGAATTGAGAACAAAACACCCATGGAAGGAGTTACAGAGAGAAAGATTGGAGATGAAAGGATAGACCATCTAGAGACTGCCATACCCGGGGATCCATCCCATAATCAGCCTCCAAACGCTGACACCATTGCATACATTAGCAAGATTTTGCGGAAAGGACCCAGATAGAGCTGTCTCTTGTGAGGCTACACCCGGGCCTAGCAAACACAGAAGTGGATGCTCACAATCAGCTATTGGATGGATCACAGGGCCCTCAATGGAGGAGCTAGAGAAAGTACCCAAGGAGCTAAAGGGGTCTGCAACCCTATAGGTGGAATAACAATATGAACTAACCAGTACCCCCCAGAGCTCGTGTCTCTAGCTGCAAATGTATCAGAAGATGGCCTAGTCGGCCATCATTGGAAAGAGAGGCCCATTGGTCTTGCAAACTTTAGATGCTTCAGTACAGGGGAATGCCAGGGCCAAGAAGTGGGAGTGGGTGGGTAAGGGAGTGGGGGGAGGGTATGGGGGGACTTGTGGGATCACATTGGAAATGTAAATGAGGAAAATATCTAATTAAAAAAATTATACTTTCCCTGATCTTGATTTAAATATGGTAAATAAATCTTATCTGTTTAGAAATTAGTCCATTTCTTTTAGAATTTCTAATTTTGTAGAGTATGGGCTTTTAAAATACATCCTAATGATTCCCTGAATTTCTTTAGTGTTCATTGTTATATCTCCATTTTCATTTCTCATTTTGTTAACTTGGGTACTGTCTCTGTTTTTTAGTTAGTTTTATTAAGAATTTGTCTAACTTGTTCATTTTCTCAAGAAACCAGCTATTGGGTTCACTGTTTTTGTGTGTGTGTGTGTGTATGTGTGTGTGTTTGTATTGTTCTCTTTGTTTTTACTTAAGTAATTTCAGTCCTGTTTTTGATTATTTTCTGCTGCATACTTCTTGGATGTATCTCCTCTTCCTCCTCCTCCTCCTCCTCCTCCTCCTCCTCCTCCTCCTCCTCCTCCTGTTTTGGTAGAGCTTTTAGGGGTACTTTTAATTTGTTAGTATGAGAATTCTTTAATTTTTTTATGAAGGCACTTAATGATGTGAAATTTCCTATTAGCATTGTGTTCCATAAATTTGGATATGTGTGCCCTCCTTTTCATTAGGTTCTAGAATGTTTTTAATTTTTTTTTAATTTAAATTTTTTCCCTGAACCACTGATCATTGAGTAGAAAGTTGTTCAGTTTTCATGAGGTTTTCTGTTTCTGTTGTTGGAATACAGGTTTAATCCATGGAGATCTGATAGGATGCAGCAAGTTATTTCAAACTTCTTGTATTGTTGAGGATCAATTTGGGGCCAGTTATATGGTTAATTTTTGAGAAGGTTCTGTGAAGTGCTAAGAAGAAGGAATATAATCTCATGTTTGGATGAAATGTTCTATAGATATCTATTAGGTTGATTAAAGTCATAACTTGTGATAACTTTACTATTTCTTGGTTTTGTTTCTGTCTCAATGACTGTCAATTGGTGAAAGTGAGGTGTTGGAGTCTCCCACCATTACTGTGTTGTGGATAGCCCTGAGGCTAATTATGTTTGATGTTAATTCTGTTCTCCTGTGAGGGAATGGGAACAAGGAATGGGTCAGCCCTTGGGTGATTTCCTGTAACCTGTTTCTCACCTTAATTTTTAAAATAAAGGACAGTTGATGATTGGGCAGATAAAAGGGAAGCTGGAGCGATTGTTGGAGGGAGAAAAGGAGGAGAAAATTGGAGAGAGAAAGGAGGAGGAAGAAGAAAAGCAGAGCAGAAGCACATAGCCTGGGGAAACGACAAGTTATAAAGGATCTCATAGATATGGAAGATGGTAGAGTAGAGGTAGATCTCCCAATTTAGGCACACAGTATGTATTCATATTAATTGAGTTGTACTTTCATTGCTCTGGCATATTTGGGTTGGAGATTTACTGCAACATTAATGTATGTGCTTCAATGTGTGACTCAACATTTAGTAATGTTTCTTTTATTAATGTGGGTGACCTTGAATTTGGGGCATATATGTTCAGAATTGAGATGTCCTTTTGGTTAATTTTTGCTTTGATGAATATGAAGTGCTCTTCCCATGTGTTGATTGTTTTTTGTTAAAAAATCTATTTTTGTTAAAAGCTGGAGAACTGGTACTCCAGCTTGTTTCTTGGGTGTGTTTGCTTGCAAAACCCTTTTCCAGCCCTAGGCTCTTTACTCTGAGGTAATGTGTATCTTTGTTGCTGAGATGTATTTCTTGCATATAGCAGAATAAAGGATTCTTTTCATGCATACAATCTCTTAGCCTGTGGTTTTTTTTTTTTCCCCCCCTGAGGAATTGATTCCATTCGTGTTGAGATATTAATTGCCCATGGTTGTAAATTCCCTTTATTTTCATGTTGGTGGTGGTACTCTGTGTGTGTGTGTGTGTGTGTGTGTGTGTGTGTGTGTGTTGTGTATGTGCTTCTCTTCTGTTGGTTTCAATTCTGTGAAATTATTTATTTATTGTGTGTTCTTCAGTGTAGTTAGCTTTCATGGGTTGGAATTTTCTTTTTGGTATCCTCTGTAGGGTCAGGTTAATGGAAAGCTATTGTTAAAATTTGGTTTTGTCATGGAATATCTTGATTTTTCCATCTATGATGATTGAAAGTTTTACTAGGTATTATAGTCTGAGCTGACATACATGGTCTTTTAGGTTATGCCAGACGGCTTCCCATGCCTTTCTAGCGTTTAAAATCTCTGTTGAGAGTCAGGTATAATTCTGATAAGTCTCCCTTTATATGTGAAAGGAGCATTTGCTCTTCCGGTCCATATGTTTGATGTACCGAAAGCTTCTCATACATTTATCCTCATTTTATTCTTTACGTTAGAGATATTTTCTTCTGTGATTTTTGTTGAGAATGTCTTCTGCTTCTTTGAGCAGGGGATCTTCTCCTTTGTGTATTCCCATTATTCTTAGGTCTGGTCATTTCATTGTCTAAAATATCCAGGATGTTTTGTGTCATATTCTTTTTAGATTTTGTATTTTCTTTGACTGATTTTTTGATTTCTTCTATCATATCATCTATCCTGAGATTATCTATTCCATCGGTTGTATTCTGTTGGTGATGCTTATGTCTGGAGTTCCTGTTCAATTTCCTCGTTTTTCCATCTTCAGGATTGACTCAGTGTGTGTGTGTGTGTGTGTGTGTGTGTGTGTGTGTGTGTGTTAACTGCTTCTGTTTGCATTTTCAGGTCTTAGGCAGTTTTATTCATATCCTTTACCTGTTTGATTGTATGTTCCTGTATTTTTTGTATATTTATTTGCCTCCTTCCTTAATGTCTTTATCTGTTTGAATTTATCTTCTTGTATTTCTTTAAGTGATTTTTTTTTTCATTTTCTCTTCAAAAGCCTCTATCATCTTTATCAGGTTTGATTTAAAATTATTTTCCTCAGCTTCGGTTTCCTTAAGATATCCAGAGATTGCTGTAGAAGGATAGCAGGGCTCTAGTGTCATATTGCCCTGGTTCTTGTTCATTTTGTTTTTACTCTGTCCTTTATACATATGGTTTTCCCTGCTGTTGGCTAAATTATCCTCATGACAGCACTGGGAATAGTGACCCAGACAATGGAGGTCAATAGGGACCCAATTCTGCTGGCTGTGACTCTGGGGGGCCTCACTGTCAAGGGATTAGTGGGGGGATATTCCAAACTGTTAGTTCTTGGGGCCCCTATAGGCCTCTCCACTGCGTGTGTTCTAGGCAAATCAGACTGGGTGGGGATTTGTGGGGCAGATTTCCAAGCTTGATATTCTTGGGGCTTCAATGGCCTCCTCAGGGAAGCAGGACGATATTGAGGTCTTGTAAGGCTCCTTGGGACTAAAAGGTGAGCCCAGTGCCAGCTAATGGAGGTCAGGGGACCACATGCAATTCACCTTTGCTGGCAATGCTACAGAGGACCAAACTGTGAAGGGATTGGCTGTGTAAGTTTCCAAGCTGGGTAATCTTAGAGACTGGCAGGACCCCATGGGGAAACAAGATGTTATTGTAGTTATGTAGCCCTCCTCTTGTCTGAAGGCTAATTTTCTTGTTTTAATCACTACTGATTTCATTCTGAGCCTATCTTTTACATGTGCTTCTAACATACTGTTTTGTTTCTAAATGATTATTTCACTTGAGAACACCTCTCAAAGAATTATCTCAATGTTTTACTGCATTTATAATTTATTTTTATTTGAATTGAAGAGATTAATATTATAACTTTCTTGTATTGTTTCAGACTTTTACAAATATTGTAATTCTTGACGTTAAATAAACAATTAATTTCATCCAAGCAATGATATTATAATTATAGGGATAAACAACTTGAGCTGTCTTGTTGTTGTTGTTGTTGTTGTTTTGTTTTGTTTTGTTTTGTATTTTTGAGACAGGGTTTTTCTGTATAGCCCTGGCTGTCCTGGAACTCACTCTGTAGTACAGGCTGGCCTCGAACTCAGAAATCTGCCTGCCTCTGCCTCCTGAGTGCTGGGATTAAAGGCGTGTGCCACCACGCCCAGCTTAAGATGAGCTGTTTTAAATGTATTTTACAAATAAACTTTGCAAAATGATATAATTTAGTTGGTAAGAGCAAAAATGACAAAATTATTAACTTAACTTTTGAAAATGTAGCTACTGTGATTCATCCTAATGAACATATACATATATACATCCTCATATTAGCACTAACATTCATCAGCCTAGGGAATAATATTAATTTGCTTCCAATCGCATACAGATTATATTAATATAGGCTTATATATTTGATATACACTGATATATTTCACAATGCTGGAATT
Source organism: Mus musculus (assembly GCF_000001635.26). Taxonomy (NCBI): domain Eukaryota; kingdom Metazoa; phylum Chordata; class Mammalia; order Rodentia; family Muridae; genus Mus; species Mus musculus. Next base: position 20,814,402 of record NC_000072.6, on the reverse strand, counting down.
ATTTATGAGGAATATAAAACTTATTAAAATTTGAATATTTCATAGAAAATTCTTAATTTCTAATATCATATAAAATGTTCAAAGTTTAGTTATAAGTCTACATGTGTATAATTATAATAAAATATACTTGTTTTTCCAGTTGCATTTTTAAAATGTCCTTAACATGCATATCTTTATAATTCTAATATATTGTTATTCCTTTTTATAATTCAAATACTATTTTTTATCTTTTGATTTTTTTTTCACAAATATTTTTCCTGTAGTGCTATTATCAATATTATGAACTACACTAATTTTATTGATTCTCATTTAACAAGCTTCTTACAGTTCTGTATTTTCCTCTTTACTGGACACATTTCAAGTTAGTATCAATATTTATTTGCCTTCTAATAAGGTCTAGAAAATTGAAATGATAATAATAACAACCTTAGATTTGTAGCCTGTGTTTTTGTTATTTTTTAGAATATTTCAAGTGTTACTTTGCATTCTGTCCATATAATGACTTACTTCTGGTGAGCTATCTGTGAAAAAAAAAAGTCTCTTCTAAATTACAGCTGTGAATAATGCCATTTAAGTGATTTTTTTCCCCTCACTCCAATTCAGGCATTTGAAGTTACCCAAGATGAATAATTTTCAGAAAAAATGAAAACCAAAAAACAAAATATCCTAGAACTTTATGCAATCTGTTCATTATGTAAGTTTGGTTAACGTTTCACAAGTGTTCACTTCCACGGACTCTGTATGTGATGAGGCAGAAACACAAGCAATTCATCGAGGAGGAGAAATTACTTCAGGCCGCAAAGATCTCTGAGATTACAGGCTTGACATGAAAGAACAAAATAAAGGATGAGAATGGAAGATATAAACTACCCAAGTGTGGTAATTTAAGTGATGGAAAGAGTATGTGTACAGATTCTCTGAGATGTATTGTGAGATGTGTTGGAGAAACACAGTTTGGCTGAGAGAGTTGAAGAAACAACAGTAGAGCAAAGGAAATATTTATGTTATCCCAGAAAGTAAGTGCTATTCATGGCCAGAGCGATAAAATATGGAGCAAATAATTTACAGTCACTGATATAATCACAGGAAGTCTTTTTTGTGGAACAAACAAACAACAAACAAACAAATCCATGGTGTCTAAATCAAGGAAATAGGCTCCAGCTTTGTAAAGTCATCAGCAGTAGTCACAGTCATCCTGAGTGTCATGGGATCTGTATAGACAAAGTTCTTTCTACGTGTGGAGGGTGCAGGCAGAAGATCTAGAGCTAACATTACATTTGGCTGCATAATTATTCTGTGAAAACATGATTAGAATGCTGATAAGAAGTACTTCTTTAACAGTCATTTCAAGACACAGTTAAGAAAACCCTCATGTTATTCAGTGTCATAGGTAATTATTTTAATTTTAACAGGCACAGTGCAAGCTCAAAGTTTTGTTTTCTCCTTAGTAGTGCTACCTCTTGCTCACGACTTTGCCTTTCACTATTTAAAATAACAGATTTTAAATTGTAGAGGTAAGGCTTGAGGATGTAGACGTGGGTTTAGTGGGATACCTATTTAGCACAGCCTCTGGGTTTGATCCCAGGAAAGTAAAAGAAAAGGAAAAAAAAAAAAAGGCAAGGGACCATCTGGACAGGCTTTTTATTCTGACACTTGAAAGGTGAAGGAAGGATAGGACTCACCTAGATGACAAACTGAGATTTTGTCTCAATAAAGCAAAAAATGTAACCATCCATCCAGCCCACTTATCCACTCATAATATGGAAATAAAGTAAAGGTCGCCAAGGTTACAAATTTAAGGTGATAACACACAAGGGCCTTTATATCAGGTACTGGAGGAAGTTATATAAATACAAAGTGATGACTGGAAGATATCTTGATATATCTAAAAGACTGGGGAAAGAGGAAACAAAATTAAGTTTGATACAATTTTACCTAAGAAATTATGCTAAAATACAAAGCAAAAAATATAAAAGAAAGAAATCAAAAATTCTGTCTGAATCAAATGGAGCCCTTTGCAGATGAAATGTTTATGAAGTGTTCATGTTTATAGTCAACCTGTGGTGATAATAATGTAATTTTTTTTGAGATCATATATTGAGCATGTTGGGGACACCTTTAGAATAAAACCAATTCATACAAAGAGATTGTGAAAGACATTTACTGAGGACAATAAAGTGTTATTTATAAAAAAATAAGAAAATGTTAATTTAATTGTTTGATTTTTATATAGTTATTTTCTATTTTTCTCATTCTTTCACCATCTTTTAGATAAAATTACTTTTCAAAGAAAGTATAAAAACCCATTCTGTGTTTCTTATATTTGACAGATTGCAAAAAGTGTTTTGTTCTGACATTTTATTTTTAAAAGCATTTCTGTAAACCTTCAGTACCCACTGTTAGTGTACTGGTGACATGAACGTAAAGTCAGTGAGGTAATAGGATTCTTTGGAAAGTTTACATTGTGAAAAAGTGGGGGAAATGATAACATAAGAGTATTAATATCTTCTGAAGCAGGGAGTAATAATAATTCCTGAGAAGAGAAAAGGAAATGAGCAAATTCCTTAGAAAAAAAAGGAAGATAATTAGATTTTTAAAAGCTCCTGAATTGCAAAGACAGTTTGGAGTTTGGGGAGTCTGAGAAGGAAAGAAAACTGTGGAGAGAATAAATATATGCAGTAAACTCTGATCAATTCTTTTACTGCATTATGGACAGAGTACACTTGTGAAAAAAAAATCACATGAGTTCAAGGAAAATACAACTACCAACAGTCACACATAACTGCTAGTTTCTTAGGACTGAGTGTATTTAGAAGAGGGAAAACCCACTAATGTTGTTCAAATCATTCCAAGTACCTTGTAGCACTTTGCCTTAGCAGGAGAGCCAAATTTTACCTAATCTAAAGACTATATTTGTCCCTGGGACTTTAAAAATAGCAAAGGTTAAAAATACACACTGAAAAGATCAGACTCTTTTCCTGTAACCCAACAGCATCATACAAAATACAAGAGATACTCAGAAGACGTTACTATCTTTAAAGCCCTATAAGCTGTGTAATACCTAGTATGATAAGAAATAGGAAAAAAAGTAGCAGAAATATCAGAGAGTGATTCTTGATCCACAAACAATAGAAAATTTTTTAAAAAATCATTAGGTATGGCAATTATAAAGCACTTAAAATTCTTCCAGAATCAAAGAAGGTGAGAAAAGAACATAAGAATGTAAGCAAACGGCTAGTCGAGAAAATGGGAAATCAAGCATGGGCTGAAAACAGTATTAACCATGATTTCCATGGTTAGCCAGAACCAACTGAAACTTTTCTACCAGTGAGCTTTGGACCAACACCATATACCTTTAAGTTTGTTCATTTCGACTCTAGGAAGGAAGTTCAGGCCTTAAAGTGAATAGAACACTGTAATAAGCTACTGCCAATATTTTCCAAAGACTGACTTGAATTAAAACAACAGACCAAAAACTAAAAATTCTGTCTTTTCTAGGGTTATTATTGCTGTGATGAAACACCATGATCAAGAGACATTGGGAAGGAAAAGTTTTATCTGGCTTACATATTCTGGTTACTGTTCATCACTAAAAGAAGTCAGGACAGTAACTCAAACAGGAAAGGATCCTGGGGGCAGGAGTTGATGCTGAGGCCATGGAGGGGCACTGCTTACTGACTTTTTTTCTTCTAGTTTACTCAGACTGCTTTCTTATATAACTCAGGAAAAAGAGCCAAGGGTGGCCCCACCGATAATGAGCTGCGTCTTTCCCATCAATCACTAAGTGAAATCATAAAATAAATGAAATCACCATCTATAGTGATTGAGAGTCTTGTAAGTAAACAAGAACCTGTCCAACTAGATACCCATCCCATGGGCAAGCACTAATCCTTGACACTACTCTTATGCTTTCAGACAGTAGCTTAGCATGGCAGTCCTCTGAGAGACTGCCCAGTAGCTAACTCAGATGGATGTAAAGACCCAAACAATGGGTGGAACTTGGGGACTCTTATAGAAGAGTGGGGGAAAGAATTGAGAACTCCAAAGAGGATAGGAACTCCACAGAAAGACCAACAGAATCAATTAATCTGGACTTTTGAAAGCTCTCAAAAACTGAACTACCAACCAAAGAGCATACAAGGGCTGGAACCCTTGTTCCAGTTGCTATGGAACACCAGCACATATGTAGCAGATGTGCAGCTCATTCTCCATGTGGGTCCATAGCAACTGAAACAGGTGTTGTCACTAAAGCTGTTGCCTGTCTGTGTAATATGTTCTAGCTGGTTTGCCTTGTCTGGCCTCAATGGGAAAGGTTGCTCACAGCCTTGCAGAGACTTGGTGTGCCAAGGTTGGGGGATACCCACTCCCTCTTGGAGGAAAAGGGATGGGAACATGGGGGAAGTGACTGTAGGAACTAATAGGGAGCAGCAATCTGGATGTAAAGTGAGTACAGAAAGAAAGAAAGAAAGAAAGAAAGAAAGAAAGAAAGAAAGAAAGAAAGAAAGAAAGAAAGAAAGGGAAGGAAGGAAGGAAGGAAGGAAGGAAGGAAGGAAGGAAGGAAGAGGAGGAGGAGGAGGAGGAGGAGGAGGAGGAGGAAGAAGAAGAAGAAGAAGAAGAAGAAGAAGAAGAAGAAGAAGAAGAAGAAGAAGAAGAAGAAGAAGAAGAAGACATGATATCACTAAAGAAAACGTCCTGTAGGCTTGCCTATAGCCAGATTTGAAGGAGATATTTTCTTAATTTGGTTCCTTCTTCTCAGAAAACTTCAGCTTGTATTCACTAATGAAGAAAATATTAAATCACACAGAAGAGTGCCTTCTGTTCAGAAGAACAAGGGTGATAAGACTCTTCAATTGGGAAATCAGAGAAGCTATAAAGTCTGAAGCAACATCTTTGTAATTTTGAATGGAAATCATCAGTGTAAAAATGAAGAGTAGTTGAAGAAAAAGTGCTGCATTTAGACAAAGGAGTATTGCTGAGTCTTTTCCAAAATGAAGTCATGAAATTCACAGGTAAATGGATAGGCCTAGGGGAAAAAAAAGAGTCATACTAAGTGAAATATCCCAAACACAGAAACACAGAAATGGTATGCATTTTCCTGTAAGTGGATATCAGTTGTTGATTCAATGGTAACCAAGCTAAAGTATGTAGAACCACTGAAGTTAGATATAGGCTAAGGGACTGGAGAATGGATGTGGCTATATCTCCCTTGAAAAGGGAAATAGAGTAGATAGGTATGGATAGATTTGGGGTTGGGAGGGGATTGGAATGGGAGGATAAATTGGAAGTGAGGCCAAGGTAGAAAATACAGGGAGAGACAGAGAAAATTGTTGGGCATGGGAGTGTAGTATTAAGCCTAATTCAGGAGAAGCTTCTCTCTCTCTCTCTCTCTCTCTCTCTCTCTCTCTCTCTCTCTCCCTCCGTCTCTCTCCCTCTGTCTCTCTGTCTCTCTGTCTCTGTCTGTCTGTCTGTCTGTCTCTCTCTCTCTCTCTCTCTCTCTCTCTCTCTCTCTCTCTCTCTCACACACACACACACACACACAGACAGAATTTGTATCTAAATGGAACTGCCAAATAGTCAGGGAGACAAATTCCAATTAGGACTTTTTCACCAAGTAAAGCTTCCAATATTGAGATTGGGTTAGATCTAATTGAGTTACTGTTCAATGGGGCAGCATGGGAATCCTTAAAGGACCCAGGCTATTGTCAAGTCTATAACGTGCTTTCCTCTATTTTGAAAGACAACATGCATGCAACTCACTGAATATGAAGAAGGTGAGCTTGTAAACGCAACCCCTACATTCTAGGGTCTTTGGTACAGAAAGCAGTCTAAAATCTATACAAAAGAAATGCAGAAATGCAAGCAGGAAGCAAACTAAAAAAAAACCTTTTGATCTACATTGTGTCTTATGCAAGATATATTAATGTAATGGTGGTATACATCTTGTGGGAATAACTAATATCTTATTTGACTGAAGACACATTCCACAAGATGAAAGACATTCCTGACACTGACAGTGCTTGGGTGACTGTGCTGGCTAGTTTTGTGTCAACTTGACACAGCTGGAGTTATCATAGAGAAAGGAGCTTCAGTTGAGGAAATGCCTCCATGAGATCCAACTGTAAGGCATTTTCTCAATTAGTGATCAAGGGGGAAAGGCCCCTTGTGGGTGGAACCATCTCTGGGCTGGTAGTCTTGGGTTCTATAAGAGAGCAGGCTGAGCAAGCCAGGTGAGGCAAGCCAGTAAAGAACATCCCTCCCTGGCCTCTGCATCAGCTCCTGCTTCCTGACCTGCTTGAGTTCCAGTCCTGGCTTCCTTGGTGATGAACAGCAGTATGGAAGTGTAAGCCGAATAAACCCTTTCCTCCCCAACATGGTTCTTGGTCCTGATGTTTGTGCAGGAATAGAAACCCTGACTAAGACAAATTGGTACCAGCAGAGTGGGGTATTCCTGTGACAACCTGACCATGTTTTGGGGAGGTCTGTGGAAGGACTTTGGAACTTTGGGCTTGAAGATCCATTCGTTGTTAAGAGCTCTGTCAGATGTTTTGTAGGAGCTTGGAAGATAATGTTGAGAACAGTGCAGAAGATGGAGGCCTGGCTTGTGAAATTTCAGAGGGAAAATTAAAGACTCTTTTCAGGGCCATTCCTGTTTTGATTGTGAAGATTCTGTAGTTCTGGTTAGCTGGGGCTGAAGAATCAGCTGTGATTAACAAGATACCAGAACTACTAAAGCAAAAACTTTGCATTACTGGGACTATTGATGCTGGTTAGCTGGAGCTAAGAAATTAGCGGTGATTAAGAAGAGACCAGCATCATTGAGGTGACATTTTCTGGGAAGTGTTTTCTGAGAGCACAGTGGCTGTGTTCCAGATATAGCCAAAGTTGTACATTGTGCTGTGGCTGGACTTGGTAATGTGTAAGGGTCACCCAGGTGGTACTGGTTTTGAAGGCATGAAGGAGTTGAGCAGAGCAGCTGAGGCTTGGCACTGTGAGAGGCCATGGAAGGCCATTGGTGAAAGTGCAGCCTCAGTTGCAATTGATGGCCCAGGACTGAAGGGGTCATGCAGTGTTTTGGAGATGCCAGTACCATGAGATGACCACCAAGAGCAGCAGCAGCAGTGGAGTACAGGCATCTGGAGCCTAGAGGATGACGCATGTGCTACAAAGGGCATGGCTGGAGAAGTGACCCAAGCCCTTGGAGGAGCCCAGAAGATCGTGAGTTGGATCCCAGACATTGGACGGTTGGAGATTGACTTTTGCTTTTGATTGTGACTGTGCCCTGATATTTTCCCTCTTGAAGGAAGAAACTGTTTTAGTGGAGCCCACAGTTAAGAGACTTTTAATTGTAAAAAGACTTTGGATTTTAAAAGAGATGGATATTTTAAAGAGATTGAAAATTTAAGAATATGTAAAGGCTGTGGGACTTTTAAAGTAATTTAGATCTTGGGGATGAATAAGATTGTAAGGGTTGAGGCTTACTAGTGATGTATTTGTGTGTCAAGTTGACAAGGGGTCAATTGTACTGGCTAGTTTTGTGTCAACTTGACACAGCTGGAGTTATCATAGAGAAAGGAGCTTCAGTTGAGGAAATGCCTCCATGAGATCCAACTGTAAGGCATTTTCTCAATTAGTGATCAAGGGGGAAAGGCCCCTTGTGGGTGGAACCATCTCTGGGCTGGTAGTCTTGGGTTCTATAAGAGAGCAGGCTGAGCAAGCCAGGTGAGGCAAGCCAGTAAAGAACATCCCTCCCTGGCCTCTGCATCAGCTCCTGCTTCCTGACCTGCTTGAGTTCCAGTCCTGGCTTCCTTGGTGATGAACAGCAGTATGGAAGTGTAAGCCGAATAAACCCTTTCCTCCCCAACATGTTTCTTGGTCCTGATGTTTTTGCAGGAATAGAAACCCTGACTAAGACAGTGACCAAAACCTGAAACTAGTTTAGGGACCAAAGTTAAAACCAAATATATTGCCCTAAAAACAAATCAAAAGAAAACAAAAAATAATCAAGCAAGCAAACAAACAAAAGAATAACAATAAAATGAGTCCTAATGACATTCTTTTGTACTCATAGGTGAAGGCCTTTCAAATAGAATTCATATCTTGCTGGTAGGAAGACAAGTATTTCAAATAACTCTGAAGATCTAATAAAACTGAATATATGTGCACACTTAATAACAGAAATTACACTCTATTACATAACAATTAAAATGGAATTTCAAATTAAAAACATGTGAAATCTCACAAAGTGATAAATTCATCATAGAAACATTACCTGTAATAAAACAGTAACAATAATAAATACTACTAGTAGTAAATAGCTAGAAGTAAAAAGATGAATAATTTGCATTTTCACAAAACAAAATTGTATACAGCAAATAGTAGCAGAATGAAATTCACTATTTGCAGCAATAGAGTTGAATACCATGGAAATAATGGTGAGTAAAAGAAATCAAATGCAAGATGTTATCTTATGACATCATTAGGTGAAGCGCAAACGTGGAAGGTTGTCTGCAGTAGGGTCAGAACTATCCATATGTGTGTAGTGAGAGGTATTGTCCTTTGACAACATGCATGAGATGGTAACAGCGTGTCCTTCAGCAGAAATATTCATCTAATTCTCCTCTTGCAAAATCTAGTGTGTCACACATGTAAAATGAAGAGCTGTTTAGACTAGTTTCAGTGCATCTGGGTCTCAACACATTATCTAGAGGTTAATTAATTGGGCGTATAGATAGACTCTTCCAACCCCCTTGGCATGTTAGCTTTGATTGTCCTTTATTGTAATTAAGTTCATTCTCAAAAATTCTTTGATTTAGTGGTCTAGTACTTGTATGTGATATTTGAGGGCAAGGAGCCATTTTCAGGCTCACAATTATTGTTAGCACCTTTATTTCTCCAGGACTAAATCTCTATCTTTGTCTAATGTCCTCTTCCAGGTAGTACACTGTTACACCATAAACCAATCAAGGCTTTAACAATATATATGCATATTATATATTCCAAAGACATGTAATCACCTGTCTAGCTTTCAGTTTTCAGCATTATACTTAATAACTGTCTGATATTAATCCAAAGTATAATACTTCTTAATTAAAAATTATGCAAACACAGGTAAGCAAGTTAAAAATCATTCCGTGTCCTGTATCTGGAAAGCCTACTTTGCCGGAGCTTACAGCAATATCCACATTTCACTACCATCCTTTATTACTCTCTGAAGTGCTCCTAGAAATTGATTGATTTTGAGCATCCAATAAATTTAATAAATAAAATATATTGAGAGAAATATTGCTGTGGTAAGGAAATTTCCTATCTATATACCGATCAACTTGAGTTATGGAGTAATGGAATTTAGTTGAGTTCAAAGGCAAATCAATGTCATGCAGAATGGGGTAATAAAATTGTGCCCCATAAAGCTCTTCTTGAATCTTAGCCAAATCATGGCAAATATTTGGCAGAATTCCTAGAGTTTTCTTGTAGAATATAACGTTAGAATTTCTTAAAATGCTCATAAACACGTTTAATGTGCATGTTGCCAGTAAACTAGAAGCTGTTGACAATGTTTCATTATCCTAATATTCAGAAGTCAGTTGTTATATGCCCCAGTAATTCAACATGGTTAAATAAGAAAAAAAAATCCTAGAAACTACAATATTCACATAAAGAGAAAGGACTGATCATTTATATTATCTTTTACAATATAGAATCAGAAGTGCCTGTGTGTATGGTACATCAAAAATTGAAGCAAGGAATAGGACCACTATTTGGAAAGTAGAAAATGTCTGGTTTTGAAGGACAGAATAATTACACAAACAAAAACCAAGCAAACAACAACAACAAAACCCTCTTCTTATTAGTTTAGCCTAAGACATGCAAGTGAATGTTGTAGGAGTGGCCCCAAATCAAAGTGGACAGCCTGAAACTGCAAAGAGGGGGGTGATTTGTAGATGATGAATATGTATATTTAGGGCTAATCTATAGAAGGCTAATAGGAAATGAATCTAGCATTTATGAGATTATTTAGGGCTTGATCACTAATTTGGTAAACACAGGAGAGTGAAAAGTGCTTTTAAATAGAATATTCTCTACTAGTATATAAATTACACAATTAAATATATATTATATAAATGCATGACAGTTGAAACTATTATGTAGGCATATCTGACTCATCCCTACAATTATTGGGTAAGAAATTATAAATTAATAGTACTATGTATTGTTAATTTTCTGTTACTGTTTAATGAATTAGTTATCTTTTCCATAAATTAGAAGTATGGGAAAGTTATTATTCAAGATATATCTACCATACTCATGAGTGGAAAAAAAAAGACAAATTCTCTGATAAAGGGCCACAAATACCAATATGATGATTGCTGTGATTCTCATACCATATACACACATTAGGCATCATGTCTTCTACCTGTTAAGTCCTTTAACTCATATATAATACTTAGTATTACATTTCCCAGGGAAGTAGTATCAGCTACTGTACAATATGATTGTTTTTAAGTTCTTTTAGTGTAAAAACTACATTCAGTTAACATCAGTTTCTCTTGAAGAGCGTACTACTCAGAAACAGGTTGATAATGGTAGGAGGATAAGTCTACCTGGCCCCTCAGAGGTAAAGAGTGAAATAATACTCTTTATAAAGAGTGAATAAAAAGAGTGGAATAAATGACTCTAAGATGTTTTAGAATAAACACTGTCACAATATATTGAACCACTGATGGGAATGTCTCTTTATGGCTAAAAAACTAGAATGTCATCATGCTTTAATGTGTAGACACACCAATAAATATATAGTTCAGTCTTTTCCATTGAAAATGAAAGAGGTGGCAACTATGATTCTCATATCAACAAATGCACTTGGTTTTATTTTTTTCCTAATTTCATTATTCACTATGGGAAACAAAGCTCTGAATGGCAGATGCCACAGGAGAAAAGATTATTCAAGATGGCCTAGATTGCCTTCTAAAAGACAAACTAAAAAATTAACCACCATATATTGGAAACACCTCACTCTTCAATATCAGCAAGTGGATCTCACAATCACATTAGAACCAACTTAGTTATTATATCTCAGGAGAGCACATTTCCTAAACATGACACTCTATTATGTAAAAACCTATAAAAATAAGATGGTTAGTATATATATATATATATATATATATATATATATATATATACATACATATATATTGTATATTACTAAACTGAAATACATAATTATTTCTGGTATTTACTATTTGTCCATAGGTTTTCTTAAGAATCAATAACATTAAAAAAAAACCTGTGTTTAATTGTTTAAAATAAAATTATATTGAAAGTTCTATTTTTCTACATTTACTTATTTATCTGATTTATTATTATATCATAAATAAGAGTTAATATTTTCTTTTTCTGGTTTATGTTGTATTATAATAATTTGTTCACGAAAAGTTAATTTTTATGGATATTCTCTATGATTCAAGGGATATTTTGAGTAAAATTTACCCTATGTTTTCTTGAAAGAACTCACAGGAGAGCTCATAAAATAAATCCAGATAAACATCTATGATAGTGAAAGAATATATAGTTACAAAGGGATTTGATACTGTTGTAAATGCAGCTTGAGAAAACAAACCTACCTTACTTCTACCTAAATTTAACAGCATTCAATAAACAAGTACAAACGATATCAAGAGTCATCAATAATTCCTAAGGTTATGGAGGATCTGACATAACTAATTTCAGCAAAATGAAGAAGAATTTTCAATAGTACCAGCATCAATATGTTTTGGTTCAATGGGATCATGTAGTGACATTGAGAGGGGCACATTGATTTGTTTCTATTGAGTGAAGCTCATAGTAACTATGAGCTTAAGAAAAGCATACATCGTTTTTATAATTAATAAAACAAATATTCAAGCATAAATCTTCTATTTATTTATTCAACCATGTAATATTAAGTGTATATTTAGAAATGAAACATTTTGGTGTTGATATTTTATGATCAAAACATCTTGTTTTTCTTCAAATTTATGCTCTATTCTGTGACATTCAAGGACATTGACACTTTGTTTTGAACTTTCTGTGTTAGCCTCACTTACTGTGCATTAAATTACCATTATTTTCTACTAAAATGGAATTAAAATAAACAACAGAATTAAAATAAACAATATATATTCCCAAGACTATTTAAAGTAGACTTTTAAAACTTTTGTTTAGTTAATAAATGTAATATAGTCTTAGGTGAGTCTGAACTTGAATGAGATTGCTAATGTTCACATTCCTACTTTGTCAATATCTAAACTATTTATAACTCTATTTTCTCAAATGCAAAGTTGAGAGAATAATAGGGTCAACTATTTGTCAAGGAACTGGAGAAAATAAAATAAATTAATGTATATGAAATATATCAAGTGCAATCTGGCATATTAACTATTTAGCAAGTATTTCTAGCAATACTATTCTTGGCATTTTACTTAAAGAATTTATGGTGTCTTTTCTTTTGCTTTTTCATTTCTTTTTAAATTTAGTCCTCATATTGAATATATTATGTACTGGCAATTAAAGAATGAAATGAGCTATGACAGCATAAATAAAGTTTCCTCTAATCGCATACTTTTGCTCATAAAATGGGAGTTCAGAATGCTGATAGTTAATTACTTTCATAGAAATTTTTTTATATCTGGACTGTGAATGTTGTTTAAAAAAGAAGAATGCAAATCTACTTGTAAGCAATTCAAATGACAAAAATTAAATAAAGAAACCAATGTACATGCTAGTACATTTTCTAACAGACTTGGCATAGACAAGGCTGATATATACTTCACGCTATGGTAGTGTTTAGGGGGGGTTATGCTAGTAAAGCTTATGAATCAACCAAAATAATTCTCTCCACATGAGCAAGATTTGCTCACTTAATGACTAATCATTTAACTCCCAGGAAAATTAAGAAACTCCTTTTCTACGGAGAGAAAATAATTTGATCCTTCATATCACTTGATTGTTATAGACTTAAGGGCTTTGTTAGAAAGCAGCTGGGCAACTTCTACAACTGCAGCTTAGACACAAGTGGATATGTCTGTGCTTGGATCTGCTGGAGAACAGACTATCCTAAAGGAACTGGGGCGAAGTGTCTGTAACTATACAGCCATCTTGGAAGCAGCAGGAGTTAATGAATTCAGAGCAAAGTGTGAAGTCCCAGTTCATGCAGTAATGTCACTGGACCACAGTGGGCACACATATTCTGTTAAACATTGTTCCATGCGTTTTCTTTTTAAGGGGTATTTTGTTCAAATTAATGTTTAAATCAGACAGTGTGAATCAATCAAACTGTCTGCTATAAGGGGGTTGGGGGTGGGGTGAACCAACTGAAGGCCTGAACATAGAACAAGTAGATTTTCCTAGTCCCAAGAAGATTCCCATTACTTAATGGTCCTCAAGATGAGATTAAAAACTAAAACAAGTAAATTTAGTAAGACAAATAAAATGTCATTTGACTCAAACCTAAACATCAACTCTTTTAGGATTAGCCTTCACAGAAGCTATGGCTTTGTGTCTCTTCGTTGTCTGTCTTTTGAATGAAGACTTTAAGGAAGAGATATGAGACTTTAAACTCATCTAAGCTTTCCTAGGGCTTTGGCATTTTGCTCAGAAAGTGTTTCTTTTTATGACCTCTAGAGGGGAGGCCATACGATCCCTTGCCAGAGAAGACACATTGCTGGATTAAAATTCCTCTACGGGAATTGAAAGTCGAGATAACTTTTAAATGAAAATTAAATGGAAGACGGATATGGATTACTTCTCAAAAGCAAAAACAATAAAAATAATCCTAATTGAATAATAAATTCTCTGAAATTGAATAATTGTTTACTCATTTTTTTTTTCCATTTTAGGGGAACCTATGTGTTGTTTAGCTGTCACTGCCGGCACGCTGTGGTGGGTTCTTCTGGTTTGGAAGGAAATTTTGTACCCCTGGATTTGTCAGTCAGTCAGCAAGCTCTCTTCTACCCTTCCTATGTCTCACACATCCTAATGCTGCTTAAGGATCAATATATCTGACATCTTGCTCAACACTGTTAACAAAATGTTGATTTGCTTGGGGTATTCTGCAGTAACATCCTACACATTTACCGGAATGTAACTCAGCTGGTTACTCTAGCAAAGCATTTCCATTAGCCTTGTTGTAGCTTGCTGGAGCTCTGTTGGGGTGTAGTTTCCCTTCATCCCAATGAATGTATATCTTACTTTTCCTATATCTTTCAGTTTGAAATTTGGGGAAGTTGAAGAATTAGTAGTGATAGTTCCATCTGTTATTTACTTATCTTTTTTTTTTTTTGCCTTTAGTCATAATTGTAGACTTTTCCATTACAACACATATCATGACCACTGGCTTTAAATTTTCTATTTATCTTTAAAAATTTAAAAATTTAAATTTATATTTAAAGAGATGACACTTGTTTTTAAACCAGTTAATAGTTGGTGTCTGCATTATTAATTTTAAAATGTTATTTTAACTGGTACTATCACTTAATTATTCATGTCTTTACATATGTATGCTTTAAATATAGTTTTCTTTTTTTTTTTTTCATTTTTTTATTAGGTATTTAGCTCATTTACATTTCCAATGCTATACCAAAAGTCCCCCTTACCCACCCACCCCCACTCCCCTACCCACCCACTCCCCCCCTTTGGCCCTGGCGTTCCCCTGTACCGGGGCACACAAAGTCTGCGTGTCCAATGGGCCTCTCTTTCCAGTGATGGCCGACTAGGCCATTTTTGATACATATGCAGCTAGAGTCAAGAGCTCAGGGGTACTGGTTAGTTCATAATGTTGTTCCACCTATAGGGTTGAAGATCCCTTTAGCTCCTTGGGTACTTTCTCTAGCTCCTCTATTGGGAGCCCTGTGATCCATCCATTAGCTGACTGTGAGCATCCACTTCTGTGTTTGCTAGGCCCCGGCATAGTCTCACAAGAGACAGCTACATCTGGGTCCTTTCAGTAAAATCTTGCTAGTGTATGCAATGGTGTCAGCATTTGGAAGCTGATTATGGGGTGGATCCCTGGATATGGCAGTCTCTACATGGTCCATCCTTTCATCTCAGCTCCATACTTTGTTTCTGTAACTCCTTCCATGGGTGTTTTGTTCCCACTTCTAAGGAGGGGCATAGTGTCCACACTTCAGTCTTCATTTTTCTTGAGTTTCATGTGTTTAGGAAATTGTATCTTATATCGTGGGTATCCTAGGTTTTGGGCTAGTATCCACTTATCAGTGAGTACATATTGTGTGAGTTCCTTTGTGATTGTGTTACCTCACTCAGGATGATGCTCTCCAGGTCCATCCATTTGGCTAGGAATTTCATAAATTCATTCTTTTTAATAGCTGAGTAGTACTCCATTGTGTAGATGTACCACATTTTCTGTATCCATTCCTCTGTTGAGGGGCATCTGGGTTCTTTCCAGTTTCTGGCTATTATAAATAAGGCTGCTATGAACATAGTGGAGCATGTGTCCTTCTTACCAGTTGGGGCTTCTTCTGGATATATGCCCAGGAGAGGTATTGCTGGATCCTCCGGTAGTACTATGTCCAATTTTCTGAGGAACCGCCAGACTGATTTCCAGAGTGGTTGTACAAGCCTGCAATCCCACCAACAATGGAGGAGTGTTCCTCTTTCTCCACATCCTCGCCAGCATCTGCTGTCACCTGAATTTTTGATCTTAGCCATTCTCACTGGTGTGAGGTGGAATCTCAGGGTTGTTTTGATTTGCATTTCCCTGATGATTAAGGATGTTGAACATTTTTTCAGGTGCTTCTCTGCCATTCGGTATTCCTCAGGTGAGAATTCTTTGTTCAGTTCTGAGCCCCATTTTTTAAGGGGGTTATTTGATTTTCTGAGGTCCACCTTCTTGAGTTCTTTATATATGTTGGATATTACTCCCCTATCTGATTTAGGATAGGTAAAGATCCTTTCCCAGTCTGTTGGTGGTCTTTTTGTCTTATAGACAGTGTCTTTTGCCTTGCAGAAACTTTGGAGTTTCATTAGGTCCCATTTGTCAATTCTCGATCTTACAGCACAAGCCATTGCTGTTCTGTTCAGGAATTTTTCCCCTGTGCCCATATCTTCAAGGCTTTTCCCCACTTTCTCCTCTATAAGTTTCAGTGTCTCTGGTTTTATGTGAAGTTCCTTGATCCACTTAGATTTGACCTTAGTACAAGGAGATAAGTATGGATCGATTCGCATTCTTCTACATGATAACAACCAGTTGTGCCAGCACCAATTGTTGAAAATGCTGTCTTTCTTCCACTGGATGGTTTTGGCTCCCTTGTCGAAGATCAAGTGACCATAGGTGTGTGGGTTCATTTCTGGGTCTTCAATTCTATTCCATTGGTCCACTTGTCTGTCTCTATACCAGTACCATGCAGTTTTTATCACAATTGCTCTGTAGTAAAGCTTTAGGTCAGGCATGGTGATTCCACCAGAGGTTCATTTATCCTTGAGAAGAGTTTTTGCTATCCTCGGTTTTTTGTTATTCCAGATGAATTTGCAAATTACTCCTTCTAATTCGTTGAAGAATTGAGTTGGAATTTTAATGGGGATTGCATTGAATCTGTAGATTTCTTTTGGCAAGATAGCCATTTTTACAATGTTGGTCCTGCCAATCCATGAGCATGGGAGATCTTTCCATCTTCTGAGATCTTCTTTAATTTCTTTCTTCAGGGACTTGAAGTTTTTATCATACAGATCTTTCACTTCCTTCGTTAGAGTCACGCCGAGATATTTTATATTATTTGTGGCTATTGAGAAGGGTGTTGTTTCCCTAATTTCTTTCTCAGCCTGTTTATTCTTTGTGTAGAGAAAGGCCATTGACTTGTTTGAGTTAATTTTATATCCAGCTACTTCACCGAAGCTGTTTATCAGGTTTAGGAGTTCTCTGTTGGAATTTTTAGGGTCACTTATATATACTATCATATCATCTGCAAAAAGTGATATTTTGACTTCCTCTTTTCCAATTTGTATCCCCTTGATCTCCTTTTGTTGTCGAATTGCTCTGGCTAATACTTCAAGTACTATGTTGAAAAGGTAGGGAGAAAGTGGGCAGCCTTGTCTAGTCCCTGATTTTAGTGGGATTGCTTCCAGCTTCTCTCCATTTACTTTGATGTTGGCTACTGGTTTGCTGTAGATTGCTTTTATCATGTTTAGGTATTGGCCTTGAATTCCTGATCTTTCCAGAACTTTTATCATGAATGGGTGTTGGATCTTGTCAAATGCTTTTTCTGCATCTAACGAGATGATCATGTGGTTTTTGTCTTTGAGTTTGTTTATATAATGGATTACATTGATGGATTTTCGTATATTAAACCATCCCTGCATCCCTGGAATAAAACCTACTTGGTCAGGATGGATGATTGCTTTAATGTGTTCTTGGATTCGGTTAGCGAGAATTTTATTAAGAATTTTTGCATCGATGTTCATAAGAGAAATTGGTCTGAAGTTCTCTACCTTTGTTGGATCTTTCTGTGGTTTAGGTATCAGAGTAATAGTGGCTTCATAAAATGAGTTGGGTAGAATACCTTCTACTTCTATCTTGTGAAAAAGTTTGTGCAGAACTGGAGTTAGATCTTCTTTGAAGGTCTGATAGAACTCTGCACTAAACCCGTCTGGTCCTGGGCTTTTTTTGGCTGGGAGACTATTAATAACTGCTTCTATTTCTTTAGGGGATATGGGACTGTTTAGAAGGTCAACTTGATCCTGATTCAACTTTGGTACCTGGTATCTGTCCAGAAATTTGTCCATTTCGTCCAGGTTTTCCAGTTTTGTTGAGTATAGCCTTTTGTAGAAGGATCTGATTGTGTTTTGGATTTCTTCAGGATCTGTTGTTATGTCTCCCTTTTCATTTCTGATTTTGTTAATTAGGATTTTGTCCCTGTGCCCTTTAGTGAGTCTAGCTAAGGGTTTATCTATCTTGTTGATTTTCTCAAAGAACCAACTCCTCGTTTGGTTAATTCTTTGAATAGTTCTTCTTGTTTCCACTTGGTTGATTTCACCCCTGAGTTTGATTATTTCCTGCCGTCTACTCCTCTTGGGTGAATTTGCTTCCTTTTTTTCTAGAGCTTTTAGATGTGTTGTCAAGCTGCTAGTATGTGCTCTCTCCCGTTTTTTCTTGAAGGCACTCATAGCTATGAGTTTCCCTCTTAGAAATGCTTTCATTGTGTCCCAAAGGTTTGGGTACGTTGTGGCTTCATTTTCATTAAACTCTAAAAAGTCTTTAATTTCTTTCTTTATTCCTTCCTTGACCAAGGTATCATTGAGAAGAGTGTTGTTCAGTTTCCATGTGAATGTTGGCTTTCTGTTATTTATTTTGTTATTGAAGATCAGCCTTAGTGCATGGTGATCTGATAGGATACATGGGACAATTTCAATATTTTTGAATCTGTTGAGGCCTGATTTGTGACCTATTATGTGGTCAATTTTGGAGAAGGTACCATGAGGTGCTGAGAAGAAGGTATATCCTTTTGTTTTAGGATAAAATGTTCTGTAGATATCTGTCAGATCCATTTGTTTCATCACTTCTGTTAGTTTCAGTGTGTCCCTGTTTAGTTTCTGTTTCCATGATCTGTCCATTGGTGAAAGTGGTGTGTTGAAGTCTCCCACTATTATTGTGTGAGGCACAATGTGTGCTTTGAGCTTTACTAAAGTTTCTTTAGTGAATGTGGCTGCTTTTGTATTTGGAGCATAGATATTCAGAATTGAGAGTTCCTCTTGGAGGATTTTACCTTTGATGAGAATGAAGTGTCCCTCCTTGTCTTTTTTGATGACTTTGGGTTGGAAGTCAATCTTATCAGATATTAGGATGGCTACTCCTGCTTGTTTCTTCATACCATTTGCTTGGAAAATTGTTTTCCAGCCTTTCATTCTGAGGTAGTGTCTATCTTTTTCTCTGAGATGAGTTTCCTGTAAGCAGCAAAATGTTGGGTCTTGTTTGTGTAGCCAGTTTGTTAGTCTATGTCTTTTTATTGGCGAGTTGAGACCATTGATGTTAAGAGATATTAAGGAAAAGTAATTGTTGCTTCCTGTTATTTTAGTTGTTAAAGGTGGCATTCTGTTCTTGTGGCTGTCTTCTTTTAGGTTTGTTGAGGGATTACCTTCTTGTTTTTTCTAGGGCGTTGTTCCCGTTCTTGTATTGGTTTTTTTCTGTTATTATCCTTTGAAGGGCTGGATTCGTGGAGAGATAATGCGTGAATTTGGTTTTGTCGTGGAATACTTTGGTTTCTCCCTCTATGATAATTGAGAGTTTGGCTGGGTATAGTAGCCTGGGCTGCAGTTTGTGTTCTCTTAGTGTCTGTATAACATCTGTCCAGGCTCTTCTGGCTTTCATAGTCTCTGGTGAAAAATCTGGTGTAATTCTGATAGGCTTGCCTTTATATGTTACTTGACCTTTTTCCCTTACTGCTTTTAGTATTCTATCTTTATTTAGTGCATTTGATGTTCTGATTATTATGTGTCGGGAGGAATTTCTTTTCTGGTCCAGTCTATTTGGAGTTCTGTAGGCTTCTTGTATGTTCATATGCATCTCATTCTTTAGATTTGGGAAGTTTTCTTCAATAATTTTGTTGAAGATGTTTGCTGGACCTTTGAGTTGAAAATCTTCATTCTCATCCACTCCTATTATCCGTACGTTTGGTCTTCTTATTGTGTCCTGGATTTCCTGGATATTTTGAGTTAGGATCTTTTTGCATTTTCCATTTTCTTTGATTGTTGTGCCGATGTTCTCTATGGAATCTTCTGCACCTGAGATTCTCTCTTCCATCTCTTGTATTCTGTTGCTGATGCTCAAATCTATGGTTCCAGATTTCTTTCCTAGGGTTTCTATCTCTAGTGTTGCCTCGCTTTGAGTTTTCTTTATTGTGTCTACTTCCCTTTTTAGGTCTAGTATGGTTTTGTTCATTTCCATCACCTGTTTGTATGTTTTTTCCTCTTTTTCTGTAAGGACTTCTACCTGTTTGATTGTGTTTTCCTGTTTTTCTTTAAGGACTTGTAACTCTTTAGCAGTGTTCTCCTGTATTTCTTTAAGTGATTTATTAAAGTCCTTCTTGATGTCCTCTACAATCATCATGAGATATGCTTTTAAATCTAGGTCTAGGTTCTCAGGTGTGTTGGGGTTCCCTGGACTGGGCGAAGTGGGTGTGCTGGGTTCTGGTGATGGTGAGTGGTCTTGGTTCCTGTTAGTAAGATTCCTCCGTTTACCTTTCGCCATCTGGTAATCTCTGGAGTTAGTAGTTATAGTTGACTCTGTTTAGAGATTGTTCTTCTGGTGATTCTGTTACCGTCTATCAGCAGACCTGGGAGACAGATTCTCTCCTCTGAGTTTCAGTGCTCAGAGCACTCTCTGCTGGCAAGCTCTCTTACAGGGAAGGTGCGCAGATATCTTGTATTTGGACCTCCTCCTGGCCGAAGAGGAAGGCCCAAAACAGGACCTTTCTCAGACAGTGTGTTGCTTTGGCAGTTCCCAGGTGGTACAGATTCTCACCTAAGCAGACTAAATTCCTAAGTTCCTTGGAGTCCCGGGACCAAGATGGCGACCGCTGCTGCTGTGGCTTAGGCCGCCTCCTCAGCCGGGTGGGCACCTGTCCTCCGGTCCGGAAGGTGGCCGGCTGTCCCCGGCCCACACAGGGTGCTGCCTCAGCGCCTCTGTGCTTCTGCCTGTTCCAGAAGCTGTCAGGTTCTCTGGCGCACCCTCTCACCTGTTCAGACTAATTTCCTAAGTTCGGCGGGTCTCGGACCAAGATGGCGACCGCTGCTGCTGTGGCTTAGGCCGCCTCCCCAGCCGGGCGGGCACCTGTCCTCCGGTCCGGACGGTGGCTGGCTGTCCCCGGCCCACAAAGGGTGCTGCCTCAGCGCCTCTGTGCTTCCGCCTGTTCCAGAAGCTGTCAGGTTCTCTGGCGCACCCTCTCACCTGTTCAGACTAATTTCCTAAGTTCGGCGGGTCCCGGACCTTAAATATAGTTTTCAATTGTATTCTCAGTAATTAATAGGACGTTAATAGTACAATCAAAGTAAATATCATTACATTTACATTGTTATGCTTATAAAGTTTCAAGAAAATGGTTACAGTAAAAGAAAAATGAATTTTGCTATATCAGTACTATGAATACAAATTTTAGTTGATCTAACCTTCTTTTACCAAAATATCTCATTGTTATAGTCAAAGCTGTAACTGAATGATGCCATTTGAATATTTTTTAAAGGAAAATCTGGTCTTTACATTTATTTTTCCTTAGTGGTTTTCCCTATTATTGCCTTGTTTGCTTACCAGAAAGAGAGTTGCTTTCACAGCTAATATTATGCATCCAAGTGGTAGGAGTACAACCTACTCATGACTGCATTTGTATAGAATATGAAACAAGGCTGGCAGAACTTGCTGCATTTTACAGTAGAGTCTATCTATGTGCAGTAAGGAACAGACTTGACAGAGACTTATTAATCATAGGAATTTAGAAACCATAAAAAACTAACAATACCATTATACAATTATCACATACTGACTGATTAGTTTCTGGTAAATCATCAAAAAAGACACAAATAAGTGGCACCAAGTATTATATTAAGGTATAAAATCCAGCAAGAATTGTGCCTTTGTTTGTTTGTTTGTTTGTTTGTTTATTGAGACAGGGTTTCTCAGTATAGCAATTATGCCCTTTTATGTATAAATATAAGAGCAAAAATAAAAAAGTCTATGAGACTAATGAAAATCTTGCTGTTTTATCCTATTGACAGTGTCCTTTGCTTTACAGAAGCTTAGCAATTTTCTGAGGTCCCATTTGTCAATTCTTGATCTTAAAGCATTAGCTATTGGTATTATGTTTAAGAAATTTTCCCCTGTCTCCATGTGTTTGAGGCTCTTCTCAACTTATTTCCTATAAGTTTCAATGTATCTGGTTTTATGTGGAGGTCTTTGATTCACTTGGACTTGAGTTTTGTAGGAAGACATAAGAAGAAGATAGATTCCAGAGAATCAAATAACCCTATTAAAAATGGGGCACAAAGCTAAATAAAGAATTCTCAACTGAGGAATACCAAATGGCTGAGAAGCACCTAAAGAAATGTTCAACATCCTTAGCCATGGGGGAAATGCAAATCAAAACAACCCTGAGATTCCACCTCACACTAATCAGAATGGAAAAGTTCAAAAACTCAGGGGGCAGTAGATGCTGGCAAGGATGTGGAGAAAGAGGAACACTCCTCCGTTGCTGGTGGGATTGCAAGCTGGTACAACTACTCTGGAAAACAGTTTGGCAGTTCATCAGCAAATTGGACATAGTACTACCTGAGCACCCAGCAATACCACTCCTGGGCATATACCAAGAAGATGCTCCAACATATAATAAGGACACATGCTCTACTATGTTCATAGCAGTCTTATTTATAATAGCCAGAAGCTGGAAAGAACCAAGATCTCCCTCAACAGAGGAATGGATACAGGACATGTGGTACATTTGCACAATGGAGTACTACTCAGCTATTCAAAACAATGTATTTATGAAATTTTTAGGCAAATGGATGGAACTAGAAAATATCATCCTGAGTGAGGTAAGCCAATCACAAAAGAACACATATGGCATGCACTCACTAATAAGTGGATATTAGGCTAGAAGCTTGGAATACCCAAGATACAATTCAGAGATCACATGAAGCTCAAGAAGAAGGAAGACCACAGTATGGATACTTTGGTCCTTCTTATAAGGGAGAACAAAATGCCCATGGGAGGAGATATAGAAATAAAGTGTGGGGAAGAGAATGGAGGAAAGGCTACCTAGAGACTGTGCCACCTGGAGATATATCTCATATATAGACACCAAACCCAGACACTATTGTGGATGCCAACAAGTGCTTCCTGACAGGAGCCTGATATAGCTGTCTCCTGACAGGCTTTGCCAGTGCATGACAAATACAGAAGTGGATGCTCACAGAGAAGCATTGGACTGAGCACTGGATCCCCAATGAAGGAGTTAGAGAAGGAACCCAAGGAGCTGAAGGGGTTTGCAACTCCATAGGAGGAACAACAATATGAACAAACTAGAACCCCCAGAGTTCCCAGGGACTAAACCACCAACCAAAGAGTACACATGGAGGGACCCATGACTCCAGCTGCATATGTAGCAGAGGACAGACTTGTTGGTCATCAGTGGGAAGAGAGGCCCTTGGTCCTGTGAGGACTCGATGCCCTGTGTAAGGAATGCCAGGATCAGGAAGTGGGATTGGGTGGTTTGGTGAGCAGGGGGGTGGGGGGGAGAATGGGGATTTTCAGAAGGGAAAATAGGAAAGGGTATAACATTTGACATGTAAATAAAGAAAATATCTAATTAAGAAAAAGAGAATCTTGAACAGATTATGCAGCATTTTATTTACTGAAACTGCAAGTTAATTCAGAATAAACACAGTTTTAAAAGCATTTTCTCCAAACTACATATAGAAAATAATTGGAAATTTATAAACACTATCTTTGGTTGATGACACATTTCACAACAGGACAAAGCTTAGAATTTGTTTTCTTTTCTAATTTAGAAATACCAACAAAGATAAATTCATACTGTGTTTGTTCTCCCCCTAACTAATCACATATATCAAATGTGTGCAAATACATACAAACACACACATAGACAAACATAATACATATATATGTATATATATTTATTAATGTATATATTCATATATATTCATGTCCACATTCCATTTAATGAGGAACAAGGAAATTATTGGGTAGAGGGTTGATGAAAAATCATGAAACAAAATCTAACTCTTATTTATTTGGATATTTAGTAAATAAAATATTTTGTTGATAAATCTCTCTCTCTCCCTCTCTCTTTATGTTTGTGTGTGTGTGTGTGTGTGTGTGTGTGTGTGTGTGCTTGTGTATATGGAGATAAATAGAGAGTGTGTTCATTTGTGTGGAGGCCAGAGGAAAACCTTAAATTTTATCTTCAGGAACTCTGGACTTTTTTGAGTTAGGGTCTCTGTCTGGTTGAGCCCAGTTTTGTGACAGTCCTGAGCCAGTAGATTCTAAAGATCATCCTGTCACTTTTCTTGCAGTGTTGGGGTTAAAATTATACCACTCCCAAGCTTTCCTTCTGTGTGGGTTCTTGCTGCACAAAATAATATCAATGCTTTTGTTTTTTATTTATTTCTCTTTTTTTATTAGATATTTTCTTCATTTACATTTCATATGCTATCCCCAAAGCCCCCTATACCCTCCTCTGACCTGCTGCCCACCTCACCCATTCCTGCTTCCTGGCCATGACATTCCCCTGTACTGGGACACATGATCTTGACAATACCAACGGCTTCTCCTCCCATTGATGTCTCCGTAGGCCATCTTCTGATATATATGAAACTAGAGACACAAGCTCTGAGCAGTACTGGTTAGTTCATATTGTTGTTCCTCCTACAGAGTTGCAGATCCCTTTAGCTCCTTGGGTAATTTCTGTAGCTCCTTCATTGGGGGCCCTGTGTTTCATCCAATAGATGACTGTGAGCATCCACTTCTGTATTATCCAGGCATGTCTATGCTTTTATTTTTTTTTTCTTTTTAAATATTTTTATTAGTTATTTTCCTCATTTACATTTCAAATGCTATCCCAAAAGTCCCCCATAACCCCCCCCCCATTCCCCTACCCACCCACTCCCACTTTTTGGCCCTGGCATTCCCCTGTACTGGGGCATATAAAGTTTGCATGACCAATGGGCCTCTCTTTCCAGTGATGGCCGACTAGGCCATCTTTTGATACATATGCAGCTAGAGACAAGAGCTCTGGGTTACTGGTTAGTTCATATTGTTGTTCCACCTATAGGGTTGCAGTTCCATTTAGCTCCTTGGGTACCTTCTCTAGCTCCTCCATTGAGGGCCCTGTGATCCATTCAATAGCTGACTGTGAGCATCCACATATGAGTTTGTTAGGCCCCGGCATAGTCTCACAAGAGACAGCTATATCAGGGTCCTTTCAGCAAAATCTAGCTAGTATATGCAATGGTGTCAGCGTTTGGAGGCTGATTATGGGATGGATCCCTGGATATGGCAGTCTCTAGATGGTCCATCCTTTTGTCTCAGCTCCAAACTTTGTCTTTGTAACTCCTTCCATGGGTGTTTTGTTCCCAATTCTAAAAAAGGGCAAAGTGTCCATACTTTGGTCTTCATTCTTCTTGAGTTTCATGTGTTTCACAAAATGTCTCTGCTTTTAAAGGAAGCATTTTGCATGCTAAGCCATCCCATCATCTCCTATAAAGATATTTTTAAGTAGTTGTTGGCAGCAAGTACCTTTTCATACAATTGAGACCACCAGACTCTGAAATAGGACAAAATTGATAGTACCCTTAATATTATTTACTAGAAGATTGAAGTAACACTATCAAAATAAGGATGTCGATTTGGCTTGAATATCAGCAGCAGACATCTTGGTTCCGGGACTCCGCAGAGACTAGTGTGCCCAGGTGAGAGTATGGACTACAGAAGCTAACAGCTTCTGTGACAGGCCGAAGCAACACAGCTTCTGGGAAAGGTCCTGTTTTGGGCCTTAATCTTAGGCCAGGAGGGAGGTCTGAATGCCATATATCTGTACACCTTCCCTGTAAGAGGAGAGCTTGCAGGCAGAGAGTGCTCTGACCACTGAGACTCAGAGGAGAGACTAGTCTCCCAGGTCTGCTGATAAAGACTAACAGAAACACAAGAGGAACAATCTCTAACCAGAGACAACTAAATCAACTAACTCCAGAGATTACCAGATGGCAAAGGTAAACGTAAGAACCTACTAACAGAAACCAAGACCACTCACCATCATCAGAATCCACCACTCCCACCTTGCCCAGTCCAGGGCACCCCAACACACCTGAAAAGCTAGATCTGGATTTAAAAGCATATCTCATAATGATGGTAGAGGACATCAAGAAGGACTTTAATAACTTACTCAAAGAAATATAGGAGAATACTGCTAAACAGGTAGAAGACATTAAAGAGGAAGCACAAAAATCCCTTAAAGAATTGCAGGAAAACATGAACAAATAGGTGATGGAATTGAATAAAACCATCCAATACCTAAAAAGGGAAGTAGACACAATAAAGAAAACCCAAAGTGAAGCAACGCTGGAGATAGAAACCCTAGGAAAGAAATCTGGAACCATAGATGTGAGCATCAGCAACAGAATACAAGAGATGGAAAAGATAATCTCAGGTACAGAAGATTCCATAGAGAACATCAGTACAACAATCAAAGAAACTGGAAAATGCAAAGATCCTAGAACATTTCAAGACAATCATCCATCCTGACCAAGTAGGTTTCATTCCAGGGATGCAGTGACGGTTCAATATACAGAAATCCATCAACATAATACAGTATATAAACAAACTCAAAGACAAAAACCACATGATCTTCTCATTAGATTTGGAGAAAGCATTTGACAAAATCCACCATCCATTCTTGATAAAAGTCTTGGAAAGATCAGGAATTCAAGGCCCATACCTAAACATGATAAAAGCAATCTACAGCAAACCAATAGCCAACATCAAAGTAAATGGTGAGAAGCTGGAAGCAATCCCACTAAAATCAGGGACTAGACAAGGCTGCCCACTTTCTCTCTACCTATTAAACATTGTACTTGAAGTCCTAGCCAGAGCAATTCGACAACGGAAGGAAATCAAGGGGATACAAATTGGAAAGGAAGAAGTCAAAATATCACTTTTTGCAGATGATATGATAGTATATATAAGTGACCCTAAAAATTCCACCAGAGAACTCCTAAGCCTGATAAACAGCTTCAATGAAGTAGCTGGATATAAAATTAACTCAAACAAGTCAATGGCATTTCTGTACACAATGGATAAACAGGCTTAGAAGGAAATTAGGGAAACAACACCCTTCCCAATAGTCACAATTAATATATAGTACCTTGGTGTGACTCTAACTAAGGAAGTGAAAGATCTGTATGAAAAGAACTTCAAGTCTCTGAAGAAATAAATTAAAGAAGATCTCAGAAGATGGAAAGATTTCCCATGCTCATGGATTGGCAGGATCAATATAGTAAAAATGGCTATCTTGCCAAAAGCAATCTACAGATTCAATGCAATCCCCATCAAAATTCCAACTCAATTCTTCAACGAATTAGAAAGAGCAATCTGCAAATTCATCTCAAATAACAAAAACACTAGGATAGCAAAAACTCTTCTCAAGGATAAAGGAACCTCTGGTGGAATCGCCATGCCTGACTTAAAGCTGTACTACAGAGCAATTGTGATAAAAACTGCATGGTACTGGTATAGCAACAGACAAGTAGACCAATGGAATAGAGTTGAAGACCCAGAAATGAACCTACACACCTATGGTCACTTGATCTTTGACAAGGGAATAAAAACCATCCAGTGGAAAAAAGACAGCATTTTCAACAAATGGTGCTGGCACAACTGGTTGTTATCATGAAGAAGAATGCAAATTGATCCATTCCTATCTCCTTGTACTAAGGTCAAATCTAAGTGGATTAAGGAACTCCACATAAAACCAGAGACACTGAAACTTATAGAGGAGAAAGTAGGGAAAACCCTCGAAGATATGGGTACAGGGGAAAAAATCATGAATAGAACAGCAATGGCTTGAGCTGTAAGGTCAAGAATCAACAAATGGGACCTCATAAAATTGCAAAGCCTCTGCAAGGCAAAAGACACCATCAATAAGACAAAAACGTCACCAACAGATTGGGAAAGGATCTTTATCTATCCTAAATCAGATAGGGGACTAATATCCAATATATATATAAAGAACTCAAGAAAGTGGACTCCAGAAAATCAAATAACCCCATTAAAAAACGGGGCTCAGAGCTAAACAAAGAATTCTCACCTGAGGACTACCGGATGGCTAAGAAGCACTTGAAAAAATGTTCAACATCCTTATTCATCAGGGAAATGCAAATAAAAACAACCCTGAAATTCAGCCTCACACCAGTCAGCAAGGCTAAGATCAAAAATTCAAGTGACAGCATATGCTGGTGATGATGTGGAGAAAGAGGAACACTCATCCATTTTTGGTGGGATTGCAAGCTTGTACAACCACTCTGGAAATCAGTCTGGGGGTTCCTCAGAAAATTGGACATAGTACTACCTGAGGATCCAGAAATACCTCTCCTGGGCATATATCCAGAATTCGTTCCAACCGATAAGAAGAACACATGCTCCACTATGTTCATAGCAGCCTTATTTATAATAGCCAGAAACTGGAAAGAACCCAGATGCCTGTCAACAGAGGAATAGATATAGAAAATATGGTACATTTACACAATGGAGTAATACTCAGCTATTAAAAAGAATGTATTTATGAAATTCCTAAGCAAATGGATGGACCTGGAGGGCATCATCCTGAGTGAGGTAACCCAATCACAAAAGAACTCGCACAATATGTACTCACTGATAAGTGGATATTAGCCCAGAAACTTAGAATACCAAAGATATAAGATACAATTTGCTAAATGCATGAAACTTGAGAAGAATGAAGAACAAAGTGTGGAAACTTTGCCCTTTCTTAGTATTGGGAATAAAACAGCCATTGAAGTAGTTACAGAGACAAAGTTTGGAGCTGTGACGTAAGGATGGACCATCTAGAGACTGCCATATCCCGGGATCCATCCCATAATCAGCTTCCAAATGCTGACACCATTGCATACACTAGCAAGATTTTGCTGAAAGGACCCAGATATGGCTGTCTTTTGTGAGACTATGCCAGGGCCTGGCAAACACAGAAGTGGATGCTCACATTCAGCTATTGGATGGATCACAGGGCCCCCAATGGAGGAGCTAGAGAAAGCACCCAAGGAGATGAAGGAATCTGCAATCCTATAGGTGGAACGACAATATGAACTAACCAATACCCCCCTCCCGCAGAGCTCATGTCTCTAGCTGCATATGAATCAGAAGATGGCCTAGTCGGCTATCAGTGGAAAGAGAGTCCCATTGGTCGAGCAAACTTTATATGCCTCAGTACAGGGGAATGCCAGGGCCAAGAAGTGGGAGTGCGTGGGTGGGGCAGTGGGTGGGGTGTGGGTGGGGGACTTTTGGGATAGCATTGGAAATGTAAAAGAAATAAATTCCCAATTTAAAAAAAAAAGTAAATAATGAAAAAAATAAAGAATGCATTCTTTATAAAAAAAAATAAGGATGTCATTTTAAGAATCTAGCCGGGTGGTAACACAAATTAATTGGTTTGTGAAAAATACTTTATGTCATTTTAGTGCTATATGTCCAAACAATACAAAATGTGGACAATCTGTTCTTATTACATGCCAGGAAAAAAAAACAACAATGTTTTCTTTGGAACAGTATTGGAATTAAAGTAATTGTAGAAAAAGCAACAGAAAATAATATATTAACTTAAAATATATTCCTCCCTCCCTCCCTCCCTCCTTTCCTTCCTTCCTTCCTTCATTCATTCATTCCTTCTTTCCTTCCTCCTTTCCTCCCTCCCTCCCTCCCTCTGTCCTTTCCCCCCTTCCTTCCTTCTTCCCCTCTTATCATCTCAGGCAGAATTTGAATCCAGAGCCTTGCATATCTAAGTTTGTATTCTAATACTGGGAGATATTCCAGCTCTAAATCACATTCTTTCTGAATGGAAATTGAATAGAGAAAAACAAAACAAAACAAAAACCTGAAGAATTGAACTGACATGTGAATCTTTTAGTGAAAAAATTACAATTTCTTGAAGGAAAATACTGGTAATATATCCTGTATGAACAGATTCACTTGTTCTTGGCAAACAAAGCAGGAGATAAAAATATCTATGACTCTACAATTTTCTGTGAATTTATGCATGTTAGGGAACATAAATCCCAACAGAAACCAATTGTCCATTCCTCACCTCTTACCTCCTGAGGTTGCCTGTTTCCATTCTTTCTGATGGCCCTCAGTGCTTCAGTCTTGTTTTTCCCAACCCAATACCTGATGATGTTCCTCTCTTCCCCTCTTTTTCCCCTTTCCCACCCAATTCCCTCCCTCTCTCACCGCTCCTATGATTGCTTTCTTCTCCTTCCCACATGGCATTGAATAGTCCTCATTTGAGCCCTTCAGCTTGTTATTCTTCTTGAGTTCTGTGGATTTTTTCCCTGTGTATTCTGTAATTTTTTTTTTTTGTCTCATATCCACTTATTGATGAGTACCTATCATGAATGTCCTTTTGGGTCTGAGTTGCTTCACTCGGGATGATATTTTCTAGCTCCATCCATTTGCCTGCATAGCTCAATATGTCCTCATTCTTACTAGCTGAGTAGTTTTCCATTATATTCACTTCTGAATCCATTCTTCTGTTGTGGAACATCTGGGTGGTTTCCAGCTTCTGGCTATCACAAATAAGGTTTCTATGAACATAATAGAACATGTGCCCTGTGCATAGTGGGGCATCTTTTGGGTATATTCCTAAGAGTGGTATAGCTGGGTCTTCAGGTAGATCTATTTCAAATTTTCTGAGGAACCTCCAGATTGATTTCCAGAGTGGTTGTACCAGTTTGCAATCCCAACAGCAATGGAGGAGTGTTCCTCTTTCTCCTTATCTTTGCCAACATGTTTTGTCACCTGAGGTTTTGAACTTAGCCATTCTGATTGGTCTAAGATGAAATGCCCAGAAAAGAAATTAGTAGAGCTTACCTCCAGCAGGAAGACAGGGCATCAAGTGGAGGGATAGGGTTGCCATCCCACATTCAACACTCTGACTTAGAATTTTTTTCTATCGAAAGAGTTGTAGGGACAAAAATGGAGAAGAGTCTGAGGAAAATGAAATCCAGTGACAGGCCCAAATTGATATCCAGCTCAAGGGGAGGCCCCAAGACTTCGTAATATTACGGATATGATGATGTGCTCACAAAAAGGGAACTATTATGGCTGTCCTCTGAAAGACTCAACAGCTGAAAGAGTCAGATGTAGATATTTACACTCAGCCAATGGACAGAAACTGCTCATCCCTGTGGTTGAATTAGGGAAAAGCTATAAGAAGCTGATGAGGAGAGTGATCATATAGGAAGACCAGCAGTCTCAACTAAGTTGGACCCCCTGGATCTCTTATACACTGGGCCACCAACCAGGCAGCATACACCAGCTGCTATGAGGCCCCCAACGCAAATACAGCAGAGGACTGCCAGGTCTGGACTCAGTTAGAGAAGATTCCCTCAAGAGACCTGAGGGCCCAGGGAGTTGGGAGGTCTGGAGGGTAGGGGGTGGGGGTGGGGACATCCTCTTGGAGATGGGAAGAGGAGGTATGGGATGTGGAACAGTCAGAGGGTAGAATGGGAGGGGAATAAAGTCTGGACTGTAAAAAAGGATTAAAGAACAAATGAAACAAACAAACAAACAAACAAACAAACAAATAAATAAATAAAACCAATTGTAATAGTTAATCTTAAGTCATATTCTGAATGAATATCCAAAGAAAGGTCCATTTGTACCTCTTTAGACTATTTCCAGATATTTAGGTAAGTTAGCTGGAAAGAACCCAGGTGCCCCTCAACAGAGGCATGGATACAAAAAATGTGGTACATTTACACAATGGAGTACTACTCGGCTATTAAAAAGAATGAATTTATGAAATTCCTAGGCAAATGGTTGTACCTGGAGGGCATCATCCTGAGTGAGGTAACACAATCACAAAAGAACTCAAATGATATGTACTCACTGATAAGTGGATATTAGCACAGAAACTTAGTATACCCGAGATATAAGATACAATTTGCAAAACAAATGAAACTGAAGTGAACAAAGACCAAAGTGTGGACACTTTGCCCCTTCTTAGAATTGGAAGCAATCACCCATGGAAGGAGTTACAGAGACAAAGTTTGGAGCTGAGACAAAAGGATGGACCATCTAGAGACTGCCATATCCAGGGATCCATCCCATAATTAGCCTCCAAAGGATGACACCATTGCATACACTAGCAAGATTATGCTGAAAGGACCCTGCTGTCTCTTGTGAGACTAGTTCAGGGCCTAGCAAACACAGAAGTGGATGCTCACAGTCAACTATTGGATGGAGCACAGGGCCCCCAATGGAGGAGCTAGAGAAAGTATCCAAGGAGCTAAAGAGATCTGCAACCCTGTAGGTGCAACAACATTATGAACTAACCAGTACCCCGGAGCTCTTGACTCTAGCTGCATATGTATCAAAAGATGGCCTAATCAGCCATCACTGGAAAGAGAGGCCCATTGGACTTGCAAACTTTATATGCCCCAGTACAGGGGAACGCCAGGGCCAAAAAGTGGGAGTGGGTGGGTAGGGAAGTGGGGGGGGGGAGGGTATGGGGGACTTTTGGGTTAGCATTGGAAATGTAATTGAGGAAAATAGGTCATAAAAATATTTAAAAAAATAAAGTTTTGATATTAATTTAAAATCAATTGTATTCTAGCTAAAATATATCTGTTTTCTACTGGTTACATAAATACAAGCACTTAGAGCTGACTTGACAATGAAATTGAACTCAGAACATGTATTCTAAAATGTTTGTCAAAGCTTCCACTTGAACTTCCAATACCCATCTGGCAAAATTTTGCATGAATTACATAGGAAGCAACTTGTACCATATCTCTGCAGGTGATAAGACTTATGTTATCTAGCCACTTAATAATGCACCTAATGCTCTCTAAACAAATCTTCTTTGATAATCACATGCTTTTGGTTGATAATAGTTCTGATGCTTTTGTTTTGCGAAAAGGAATATGACATCCTGAATTTACCCAATTACTAAGGAGGAGGGGCTTTTATGGCTCATATATATGCTTACATCTGACCAGTGGACCCAGACCCTCCTCCTAGCTGCCTGCGGAAGACAGTCTCCTGGCTGCTTTTGGTTTAAGATGAAGAACTCTCAACTCCTCTACCCTCATGTCTGTCTGCACATAGCCATGCTTCCTACCATAAAGATAATGGACCAATCCTCTGAAACTGTAAGCCATCCCCAATTAAATGTTTGCCTCTATGAGAGTTGCTTTGGTCATGGTGTCTCCTCACAATAATGAACCCTTATTTTCAAGCAATCTTTTGCCTTTTAGGAAGAAGAGCGTTTGTTGTTTCTATCATTCGCTCTTATTGATCCAGAGAATTGGTTCAGTAGCTCATATTACCTGAAGTTTCTTGGGTTTCTGAATTCTTCTCAGGATTTTCCATTAATTATTTACAGAGTTTTAAGATATTTGACAGTTTAAGTGAAAATGGTGGTTTTCATGTTCTGTGCAATTCACTTGAAATCTCTACTTAATACAAAATTATGAAAGATGAACATTTTAAAATAAAATCAAGAATTAGGAAATATAAAATACTAGTGTGGTAGGTAGTTCAAAAATATAAGTGTAACATGTTTATAATTCCTTTTGGTATTAATCTGATCCCTCATATAATGTACTATAAGTGGTTTACAAAATACAACTGAAATATCATCATTTTCTGTGGGGGACTCTTTTTCTTATTCACATTATTTTGTGTGTTTTATGAGTGTTGAAGATATTAATTCAACACCTGCTTCAGTTTGGGAAGAATATCTACTGTTGTTGTTAGCTGTTCTGATTAATTTAGTAGAAAATAGCCTACCCCTTAGGGTGTGTCATGAATTACACCTATTTGCTATTATACAATGTTTGGAGAAATTCACAGTGCAAAAATAATTTAGCAACTGACAAACAGTGCCAGATACTTCCTCTGTAATAGTGTCAACTTAATTTACTTTCCATATTTCACAGAGAACTAGGAATTTTCCCAAGTAGAAAAACTTATATTTGTTTTGCCGCTACATATTAAAGGATGATATTTGAACCAGATACCTAAAACATAGGTATTAATTAATAGTCATTTTCCATTCTTCTTTGGACTATCAAAAGAGAAGTGGAAAATAAAATAAGTTTCATTTGCTCAGGGTTTTTACAATGCTTTGTAGGCTGTTGAGTGGAACCGATTTTGATTTCAGGGTCAATATCACACAATCTGATCTCACAGAGGAAAGCAGGGCTAGTCTTTAATGAGGTCCTAAGGGTTTGAGAAACCCTGCTTTCTGTGATGGCCATTGTGAACTCTTCAAGCTTCACTACCATCAGAAAGCCTGGGGTGAACTCAAACTGAAAGAGATTTATCTGATATAGGAGTTGTGATAAACTATGTTTGTGTGTGTGTGTACATCTAGAAACATTAAGCTCTTGCTTTAAAAAAATATTTTTCACCTAAGTTCAATAGTTCAGCAAGTAATGAGAGAAACATTTTGTCTCAGATTGTTGGGTTTGGGCAACACAGGAGGCATGTGGTATATGAGACGATCTTTTCTGTGATGTGCATTTGAGGGAGAATATTGATGGAGAACAAGCTATTAGTTACTGTCCTAGTTCCCCAAGGCTGCTTTAAATATACCATGCACTGGGTGGATAATAGCATCTGAAATTTTCTCTCATACTCCTGGTGGCTAAAGATCTGACAAGAGTGTGGCTGAGCCATGTTCTCTCCTGAAGCCCCTGGGAAACCTTATCTGCACTGCTTCCTTCCTGTATTTGGTGGAAATGCTTGACATTCCTTGGCTTGAGGCTGCAAAAGTCCAATATCTGCTTTGATCTTCATATAGTGGTTTCTCTCTTGTACTTTTTTGTCTGCAAATATGTGCTTCCCCATAAGGCATGTACCAGTGGGCACAGGGCTCCTTCTCATCTATCTTTGATCATATTTTTATTCGATTTTTACCTACAAAGGCTTCTTTTAGATAAAGTCACAATCACAGGTTTGTGCAGTTAAGTTTTCAACACATCTATTTGTATCATCTACATCAATCCACAGTTCTCGTATGCTAATGTCTGCAAAGCTGATTGTTACTTGGGAAAAAGTACAAGGAGCAGGAAGAGGAGAAGGAAGCAAATGGGAATTCTCTAAATATGTATTTATTAATGCTAACACTTTTAAAAAAGAGAAATCTAGCAAAGTATCGAAATCACAATAATGGCTACATTCATTCAATTGAAATTATATTTTCTCAAAGACTTACATTTCAGCTTTGTGAGTCATTAACATCGTCAGAAGAAAGCTTACCGTTGTATCTGGCACAGTGAGCAACAGTGGGAAAAATCCAGAATAGGGGGAAGGAACTCATGTGGAAACAGTGCGGGATGATTTGCACTTTCCAGCCCCATTGTAGTTGTGCAACCAAATATGAACTTTGAGTGTGCAAATAAGAGTGGACTAGCAAATTATGTAGAAAATGATTAAATAGTAAATGTTATAACATTTACATTACTACTAAAGAATACATATTGAGAACTAGTTTCTTCCAAACTGGTTATGAATTCTAGAAATAATTTAACCCTGAAATAAATTTTTATCTTAAGTCTAAACTGAATGATTTAAAAACCATGGAAGTCAAAGCTACAAATTCTAGCAACTGCCTAATAAAAAATATACCCTAACGTTGTTAATATCCTTCAAAATATCTAGCTCTGGGATGGAGACACAGTTCAAGGGAAAACATTTGCATAATACCTGTTTGAAAATCCCTGGGTTCAATATCATGCATTTCAAAATAAATAAAACAATGAGAAGAAAATACCTACCCTTATCTACTTCTGACCTCTTATCCTTTTGGATAGAAACATAGAGACACAGAAAATAATATTTTATAAATGTGTACATGAGATCTAATTATGTGAGATGAAGATATTTTTGAAAAACCTAAGTAAAGAAGGAAGAAAACTAATAAATAAACATAACTGAATTCCAACAAATGGGCACTTGCAAAGGGAGTCAATGGGCAATATTAAGTCCATGATGATATACCACTTTTTCTTACCATGTTTAAGTTTTATGAAGATGGATAAAGGCATCATCTAATTTTGAAAGGAAACACAAATGCAATAAATACAAATGTAAGTGATGATGGTAACATCATGGAGGAAAGGAAAAGAATCAGTGTAAATGCCTTTGATGCTATTGTGGAACCTGGGTAGACAAGCTCTAAGCATATACTAGTGGAAAGGAAATAATGATATTATTCACTTGACTTCCAGTTAGAGCTGCAGCAGTATCAGAACTAAGTTTTATGAGCTGTAGAACTTTCTCTTCCTGGAGACTGATTCTGGGATCATGTTCTTTTCAAATTATCAATATTTTTTTTCAAATCTCTAATTCCAACACAGGGAAAAGAAAAGCACAATTAAAGGAGAAAACTATCTTCCTCCAGGAAAACAGAATCAGGCAACTGTGTGCCTTTGCTTCTCCTTTCTCTGAATTCTCTGAGTTTCTAATTTAATTCCCAAGCATCGCATGATAATTCGATATTCAGGATAGAACCAAACACAACAGAGAGCAGTATCTGATCGAGCTCTGTTTCCCCTGTCGCCTGTAGGAGAGCAGCATGAAATGAGGAAGTTTGAAAGTAAATGGGGATGCCCAGCAAGGGAAATTGATTCAGGTTGATCCTAAGAGAATTGCTTCTGTGTTGTCACTGAAAATGTCTATAGCTTGCTGATGGACTTCCCCAAATTTGGTGTGCACATCTCATCTATTCACCTATTGTGAATAATCTTTAGGAACATGACTGTACTGGTCCTTTAGAGAAAATAATATAGACATATTTTGAAGCCCGGTTGTAGAGAATGACACTCATGAATTTTCATTTGTGTAGTGTGGCAAAGCCTCTCCGGTCCTTACAGGACAAGAATAAATGAACTCTATGCTGGAAAGAGGGCTAGAAGGTTCTTGGTGGAATTCCACAATATCCTCAGAGAGTGATTTGATAATGTTTGCTCTATATTTCTATAAATCACTTTCACTAAGCAAAAGCAGTGACTATATTAAAATAATTGTGATTCTTGTATTTAAAATGGTTTTCAAGTAAGTGAATTTAATGTGTACATAAAACTATTATTTTCTTAATATAATTTCCTCCGTTAATTTTTCTATGAATGTAGAAGTACAAAACTTTAACAACAAGTAGCCTCTTGCCTATATTTCTAAATTCCCATCAAGATCCTAAAACAAATTTTAAATAAACGATTAGTGGCATTTCATGATGACAGTATTCTCAATTAATAGGGTAGACAAAAATCCCATTTGTTGGACTGTGACAGTATTTGCCAGCTTCCCAGTGATCCATCCCATTAACAACTCCTTTAACGCTCAAAGTGTTCCAGTTTGGATAAGAATTTACGTGATAACTCTGCTAATATGCCCACATATTCAATGCCCCATTGCTTTGGGGATATACTTAGGCAGAATTTACCTGACCCATGCCAAACTGCTTATATTAGAATTACACTTGTTATTGTAACCATGCACTTGTAATTCAAGTGCGCACATAAATTGGCTCATATGACTAAAGAAAATCAAAACTCTTATTTTGAATGAGCTCCTGGTGAATGATTTGTCGCTTTCCCAATAGTAACATGCAAATAATGCAATTCAAATAGTTATGGATGCAAAATGTAAAATATTTTATTTTTAAAAATATTGGACTTGAACATATCCAACCCCCTTTCAACTCCTCCCTTCACCACACCCTCAATCCCTTCATCTCTTCCCACCCAATTTTTATCTTTTTGCATGTATTTTGTTGTTATTGTTGATAATAGATTTTCTTTCTTACATAATATATCCTGATTACAGTTTCCTCTCCCTCTACTCCTCCCAGTTTCTTCCAGCTTTCCTCCCCATCTGGATCCACGCTCTTTATCTCTTTCTTTAGGAAATAAACAGGCTTCTAAGAGCTAATGATATATCGCAAAAGAGTTGGAAAAGGGAAACAAACAGAAGAAAAAGAGATCAAGAGAAGATACAAGAATCAGAGAAACGCTTGTATACACACCCAGAAATCCCATAAAAGCACTAAACTGGAAGCCGTAACATATTGGACATGGTGCAGAAATGAGTATACCTACCTCAGGTGTTAGTTTATTATTTTCATATTTATGTTAAAAACATGAAGCATGAGTGCTTGTTCATCCTTTTAAACTTATCATCCATAATAAATAAATATTTTATAAAAGCCTATTTTACTTATAATTGTTAACACTATTATTGTATCTCTAAATTATTAAATATTATTCTAATTTAAATTAATTTTGATAGAAAGGTGTTGCTTATCGTTTCACTTTCTATCATTCTTCAGTGACAATTTACTATGTTTCCTTAATTTCCTTTCCAGGCCAGTCCATGAGTCCAGAACACAGTTGGGCTCATGGCTCACTTTGAGTTCTAAGGCTTTGCTTGAGCATCTTTGATGCCATAACATTTCCACTCTGTTCAAAAGTGCTCAGCATTACTAGCTATCTAGTCTCAGCTTCACAGCACGGAAGAAAAATTGGCTCTTACTTCCATACAACTTGGCTTACAAGGGATGAAAAGAGTATTTTCATCTACACATTACATTTGCACCTCCTGTCATTTTCAGTAAGTGTTTTTCTCAAGCAGAAAAAAAAAGTTCAACATACAATTAAAGTATGTGTAATGAATTTATAAAACCATGCCTGTGACTTGCTCTCTGGAATCATTTCCCTCAACTGTAAGATCTGACTTGATTTCACTCTCTTTGTTTTCAGATACCTCATAAGGCAGGTTTTGCTTTCTCCCAATTTTAACTCATGGTGGAGTGCTGTAGAGGATGATTTTACAAGGAACAGCAACAACACTGTCAAAACAATATCAGAGACTTAATTATTAAGGATTTTCTCAGTTGTAAGAACTCGGAAAATTTACCTGAACTTTTTAAGTAAGTTTAATTTCTTTTTTTTTTAAACAATAAGCAACAAGCTGGTGAGAGTTGATGAAGGATCCATGTTTCAGTGACATTATCAGAACCCAGAGTTCTTTCTGTTCTATACTTTATTCCACCTCATAAGTGTGTGTAAATACACATCACCCAGATCCTCAGATTCCATTTATTATGTGCTGTTCTATAAACCAAACTTGATGATTAAAGAAATTTTATGCTCATGGCTAAGTTTAACAGATTAGAGCAAGATTAGTCATTTTTGTCCTTATCCCAATATAATCCTAACTACCAGCTTCTTCAACAGAATCACATGTTCATTATAACTGATGATGTTATATTGATGCTTCCTGTCACCCAACATCTACAGAATAATTCAGGTATAATTTCTATGTTAGTACATTTTATATATTTGAACAGTTACATAATAGCATTCACTCATGTCAATGTTAAACTGAAGTGTTGACTGCACTAAAAGTCCACCAGCAGCCTTTGATCATTTTATTACATTTTATTTCATCCCTAATTTTGCCTTTTTCAAACTACAGTAAAATTGAAATCAAACAGTGTATAGCCTTTGCAGAATGAGTGGTTTTATTTAGAAATACACATTTGAATTTCCTTCATGTCTTTTTATGCATTTCTAGTACATTTCTTTTTAGCACCAAATAAAAATTCATTGGATATACAATGGTTTATTTGTCCATTCATCTACCAGAGCACATCTTGGTTGCTTTCAAGTTTGGCAAATATGTGGAAAACCACTATCCCCTTTTGGGGGGAATTTCCAAGTTGAGATTTTGTAATTTCCCAAGCAATGGATTTCTGTTTCTCCATATCTGACTTAGCTTGTGTTGTCTGTGTTTTCAATTCTAGCTGCTGTCATAGGTGGAGAGTTTAGCCTCACTGTTATTTTAAGTAATATTATAGTTACATGGCCTTGAGACCATACTATATGTTCATCATTATAGGACAGCTGCTTACTACATAAGTGAGAACTGTGTGTTAATACTTTTGGTACAAATTATGTGAGTTTTTTAATTGCTGAATGTTAGAAGTCCTTTCCATTCCATATTTCAGACATCATACATATAACAGATGTAGTTTTGTAAATATTTACTTTTGGTCTGTTATTTGAAAAATGTATTTTAACAATTTTGATTAAGCCTTGCTTTCAACTTCTTTTCTCGTGAACCATACCCTTCATGTTCTATCTAAAATGTCATTCCTCAGCTGAGGACCACATCTTTCTCCTATAGGTACAAATTTTCTAGCTTTGTGTTTAGGACTATATTCATTGCTGAGGCAATTTTTATGCCTGGTTAAAGGTCTAGCTCTTGACTCTATCATATTAACATACTATGGATTTTCAACTGTTAACAGTATCATTTGTTGGAAAAGTTTACCACTGCTCCAGTTTTAATGGCTTTGTTCTTTGGAAAAAGATGTGTTGTTTCTATCATCCATTGATTATTTCAAATAACTTTCTGCAGCTATATGCTATCTTGATTACTATAGCTGTATAATAATTCTTTTTTAAGGTGTTGATTCATGAAATCTGTCCTCCTTCCGTATTGTGTTGACCATTCTTAGGCTTTTGTGTTTTATATGAGTGTCATAATCAGTCTGTCTCTAGTTCTGCAGTGGCATTTTTATATACTCATTGGAATTGGGTGAATCTCTATACAAGTCATAAAGAACAAGCCTTGAAATATCACACTCTTCTTATGACAAGAAAAGTAAACAATTTTACCCCTACCTCTTTGTTGAGAAATAAAGCCCTGGTTCTCTTTACAAACTACTTGCGTTTATATCACATTCCTCAGCACTATATTTTACTCACTCTGAGGGAAACTCCAAATTGGATGTTACCCTGTCAACACTTAAATAGTGAAATAAAAGGTCACAGAAGAGATTAAAATAAGCACTTATAAAAAATACATGCAGATTTCATACAAGGATAGAGACAACTCTAACAAGGTGTGCTCTGATCTCCATGCTCAAAACATGACATGGCGTTATCTAAACACATACTTAGAAACAAAATAAATAAATAAAAGCTTAACAAAGACATCATTGCTTTTTATACACAAAGATAAAGGATGTGGATGGAAATTTGTAGTGAGATATTACTTATGATACAGGATCTGTTCTTAAAAATAATAATAATAAAAGGATAAGACATGGTTACAAGCAAACACAATGGCCATGATTTCCTAATGCTGATGGTCTAAAGATGCACAGGGAGGCAGGGAATCCAGAATTTATGGTGTACAATTGTCGTGAACAAGAATGTGTACATTCACTAAATGAATTGCCTCATTCCAAAGAACTTGCAGTGCTGACTGTTTTAACAATGAAAGAACTCACATAATTCATGGCTATAAAAATTAAAAGCCATATGTAGTAATAATAGATAGCTAATTAGAACACAGAGATAAAAGGTAAAATTTAGCTTTTGGTGTAGCCTTATGTCAACTCCAGTAGCAGTGTCAGGAGCTGTTTTCCAAGCTTTCAGCAGGAACATTCTCAAGAGGCTCAGAGTGTGCTTTTTAATACCATCTGTGAAAACAGAGAAAACTTAGCGAAGCATCTATTTAGATAAACAATATTTTAGGTTTTGCAACACAGAAATCTTTCCTCATTTTCTGTTTCATTGAAACGATTGCCTATAATTATCGAGGTCCTGAGGTGCTGTGTGTACAGAAAATCGGTAAGAATAAAATTTTATGATGCACTGATAAATAATCTGCTTCAGTTCGAGAGTCCTTGATTCCCCTGTGGAAGATCCTAAGGACTTCATCTTTAGTGTACAATCTCCTTAAGTATCCTTTCTCCAATGTCCTACATTACTCTATTATTCATTAGCCACATATTTGTTCAGCAGCTTCTGTTTTCTAGGCATGGTTCTGAAGCGTTGGCTTTAGGAAGTTATCATTGGTGGCTTTCACTTTTGTTTCTCTGCCAGTTTGTTCATTTTTTACATGGTGGTAAATATTTAGGATATGAGTGCTAAAACACAGACAAAAGCAAAACAAACTTTATACATACTGAAGACTGAAATTAAGATTTAGAAATTAATATAAAGGGCAGGGTCATGAGCAGGGGCTGATAGCTAGCACAAAGAAACCTTAGTAGAGACAGATGTGTCATAGAATAGTAATCTAGTTGTTCTTTACCTTTTCCTAGACGTATTTTGCTCTCAATTATAAACCCCATGGATTTCTCTATTCCCTAGACACTAAGAGAGAAGGAAGAACAATTATTTGTAGAAGTTACACTCTCTCCAGAATAAATATTAGTAACTAACTGTGAGGTTTTCAGCTAATGGAATGAAAATATTTACCATGCTCCTATACTTACAAGAGAACATTCAATAAAAACAAGTGATATACTGTTTGAAGAGTCACTTAGTAGATGCAAAAGACAAAGATATAATATGACAAAACTGCAACTACTACATATGTTAAAATTTCAAGATGGATGGTTTGTAAGTAATTGTGTGATACCTACATTTTCATGAATTTGAGACCTGCTATGTCCAGGTAGAATAGCACATATCAAGGGTGACATATAATAATATATTTCTCACTATGACCCAAGATGAAAAAGATTCCTTTATTTGTTTGGAACCAAAGTTGTTTATTTTTCAAAAAATGTATCTGCATGTTTAACTTGAAAAAAGTAAACTACATGGAACCCTGTGCTTGTTGAGAATCAGAAAACAGAATAGGTAAGTTCTGAGATCTCTAAAATACACACACACTCACACACATGCACCGCACACACATGCACACACACACACACACACACACACACACACACTAGTGTAGTAACTGCTTTCTTATACTATATCTATTACCAACCAAGGTAGTCATGGTAGATGAAAGAAATTTGGTTTTGTGGTGCAATAATATTGTACTAAAGTTTTAACACATGCTACATTAGGAAAATGGCTCTAAGCTAATGTGTCTCTGTCCTCAGTCTA
The DNA here is from genome assembly GCF_000001635.26 of Mus musculus. Taxonomy (NCBI): domain Eukaryota; kingdom Metazoa; phylum Chordata; class Mammalia; order Rodentia; family Muridae; genus Mus; species Mus musculus. Next base: position 20,771,700 of record NC_000072.6, on the reverse strand, counting down.
ATCATATCTGGATATATATATATATCAGTACCTAACATTCCTTTTCACATTCTCTCTTTTTGCCCTCTTCTATTTTCCCCTTTGTCTCTCCTCTACTTCTCCTTCTCAATCTCTCTTTCTCATTTCTTTTGAGAAAACTTTTTTTGCAGTGTTTGAGTTACATATGTATCACAATATTCAGCTTCAACTTTTTCTTAGGACTTTTCTTTATTTTTTTTTCTACATTTTTATTGGTAATCTCTTGGCTAAAATAGTTTTATTGTTTTTAAAGAACTAGAAACTAGATGTTCGTAAGTTTGATGAGACAAGTAATGATTTTAAAGTATGAGATGAGGGAAAACACATCAAAAATCTGGCATTGCATAGAGAAATGATCAATTATGAGTTAGTCTTTCAGAAATACACAAAGAGGGTCCACAATCTGCCACATGCCTCTATTCCCAGAACCCAAATGGGCACAGCAAGAAGAGCATAAGCTGAAGGCCAGGCTGGGATTTGCATGAGACCCTGTCAAGGAAGAGAAAGTAAACAAGCAAGCACAATGAACACACACAGGAAGAACTGTAGTTGGAGAGGACACAGCACTGTAGTTTGAAGTAAAGGCACAGCTGGATTGATGTGTAAAGGCACAGTGGGTGGATGCTGTGAACTCCTAAAGAGAGCCTGCATTCAGCATCTTCAACCTGAAGCTGGTGCTTTCTTTCACCTTTGTAAGAGTGCCTGACAGTGCTGTAGATTAAAAACTTGCTGAATAGCATGAATTGAAATCAAAGACATATTAAACCATCTCAGCTACCATGGATGTAACAGTGTCTAGTATGTAATGTAGAAACCATAGTAAGAATTCTATGGGAGGAGATTGCTTACTGAAAGTGGGATGCTCTGTTGCTAGAGAGCTGAAAGGACAAACAGGATCCCAGCAGTGACCCACAGATAATCGCCATAGGAAAGAGCTACCCTCTAGGACTTAGGCAGCAACAGGGAGGAAGAAGAGTCCAACTAAGAAGCAGCTTTCCATAAATATTAGAAAATGTGATTCTCAACGATTTTCATGAGCATTTGTAGCTAATGACACACTTGTACCTAAAGAGAATCAAATGACCTCTATGATCTGTTTGAGATTGTGCTTGTCATTATTCATAATTTATTAGAGTAATCAATGATCTAGGAAATACCAACCCAAAGTACAGATACCTGGTGGATGGTAAAATCTTGCTAAGTATTATCACTCCCCACTCCATTCCCTGAAGTGCAGGATATGGAAATCTATGGTTAAGCAATATACAAATGTTGCTTAATTTTACTGTATTACAAAACTTCATAACATTAATTACAGTGATGATTTACATAGTTATAAGAAAAATGAAAACCAAATGCTTCTTTTTAAAGCGTAGCTATGAGGTCCTATTGCCAGCATAGCATTAAGTTTTCTAATTTGCAAGAGAACTTTGAATACAATCCCACAGAATGCATAATGCAACATCGAACCTCTAGTGAATGCAAATTGGCCTCCAAACCTTCTGCGCTTCTCCACATCGTCACTGGTGCACGCTATGTTTCTGCCTTTTACAAGGACAATCAATCTTGGGCTTTTCAATGTGTCTCTTTCTCACATTACGGACTTCTGCAGCAATAAACTCACACTTTATATCGATATAAAATTCACTTTCACTGTAAAAAAGGGCTGTTGAGAAGAAAAGCACACAAACAGGTACGTCTTCTCAGCACAGATGGGGTTTTCATTCCACAGAGTCAGCTCCTGTCAGCACCAGGACAATTGCATTTTAGTGAGGTTGAGCATGATCCTGTTCATTTTATTAGAGTACAATGTCATTTTTTTCTCCTACTTTTTAATGATAATTAACAATGCATTGTGATAGTCTAACAATTGTAGGGCAAATCCTAGAATGTGTAAATATTAATTTTGTGATATATTTCAGTGTATAGGCAGTGTATATCATCATTATTACATGCACACTAGAAAATTATATTTTATATACACTTTAAAAATTATGAGTAAGTTAAAAAAAACCTTAACTTTTGTTCTATACACATCTGCACAACCCTTTTCTACATAATATTTATGAAAACCATCTAGAAACTATTTTGTTCAAGTATTGTTAATTGGTTTTTATTGAGAAGATACTGGCAAAAGTGTGTTATTTATTTAAATGAGAAAATGTTTATGATGTACTTTAAAATACTTTGCTTTCTGAAGTAATAAATGTCTCATACATTTGTTTTATGAGGGAAGTTCAATTAGTATTTTGTATATTTACTTGTTTTAGTTCTCAATTAAATTTTGCTTAGAAACTATCATCAATCTCTCTTATTAACAGTTTTAATAATTGGCCACTTGTTCAATGAACGGACTCCCACTCCTCATAAAATTATACTCATGGCTAAGATATGTACAGGCAAGAATACAGTGGAGTAAAAAATCAAAGTGAAGCGCATACTCACATAAAGGGAGATCAAAAGCAACCCTTTGGCCTCTATGGGGACGGCATGAGCATAAATTTTGTTTTACTATTTCTCTTAGTGTTTTTGACAATAACATTATTATGCAATTTCCCCTTCCTTTCCCTTCCTACAAGCCCTCATTCACAATTCATATCCCTTATTCTTGCTCTCTTTCAAATTTATGGATACACACACACACACACACACACACACACACACACACACATATATATATATAGTCTTAAACACATAGGCCCAAGCTACTTTTTACCTATCTTCAATGCATATTAAGATATATTTGCCTGCCATAGATACTCTTCATGAGCCTGGAAACAAATCAAGCCATGGTAACGCCTCCCAAGTGACACTGAAATATAGAATGAAACGTTGGTTTTTACATTAAATATAACTGATGATCCATCTTGGCACACTGCTGCAAACACTTTTATAAAAATCATTATCAAATAATTACGAGTGAAGCTTCTAGTCACTTATTGTATACAGTTTTACTAGAGGCCACTTCTGGTGTTTACCAAGAAGAACAAGAGTTAGGCAACATTGACCTGTTCATTGAACTATTTTCTCTAAATTACAGAGATGAGTTCAACAATTTATGAATACCACAACAGTCTTCTGAGTTAAAATAAAAGTGGTTTCAAATTTCATAATATTGAGCACTAAATAAACTACCACCACCACCACGACCACCGTCATCATCATCATCATCCACACTATCTATATTACTTCTTTTTATTTTTTTTACACTCCAGATTTTATTTCCCTCCAGGTCTACCTTCCAACAGTTCCACATTCTATACTTCCACACTGTCCCCCCTGTCTCCACGAGGATGTCCCCACTACCCACCACCCACTCCACCAGACCTCTAAACTCCCTGGGGCCTCCAGTCTCCAGGATTAAGTGCATCTTTTCTTGCTGAACCCAGACCCAGCAGATCTCTGTTGTACATGTGTTAGGGGCCTCATATCAGCTGGTGTGTGCTGCCTGGTTGGTGATTGAGTGTCTGAGAGATCATGGGGGTCCAGGTTAATTGAAACTGCTGGTCTTCCTAAAGGGTCACCCGCCTCCTCAGCTTCTTCCAGCTTCTCCCTAATTCAACCACAGGGGTCATCAGCTTCTGTACATTGGCTGGGTGTAAATATTTGCACCTGACTCTTAGAGCTGCTTGTTGGGCCTTTCAGAGGGTAATCATGATAGGTCCTTTTTTTGTGAGTGTTCCATAGGCTCAATAATGGTGTTAGGCCTTGGGGCCTCCCCTTGAGCTGGATCCCACTTTGGGCCAGTTACTGGACATTCTTTTCCCCAAGCTCTTCTTCATTTCCATCTCTGCAGTGCTTCCAGACAAGAACAATTTTGGGTCAGAGTTTTGACTGGAGGATAGCAACCCCATCTCTTACTTGATGCCTTGTCTTTCTGCTGGATGTGGGCTCTATAAGTCTACTCTCCCCACTCTCGTGCATTTCATCTAGGGACACTCCCTTTGAGTCCTGAGAGTCTCTCACCTCCCAGGTCTCTGGTAAATTATGGAGGGTCCCCCAACCCCCTATCACCTAAGGTTTCCTGTTTCCATTCTTTTCACTGACCCTCCGGGGGCTTCAGTTCTTTTCCCCCACCCAGTATGAGATCATGTTCCCCCTCACCCCCTGTCTCCTTTCCCTCCCAGGTCTGTCCCTCCTACCTGTGGTTGCTTTCTTCTCTCTCCCAGGTGGGACTGAGATTTCCTCACGTGGGTCCTTCAGCTTGTTGATGGCATGGGAAAAAAAACAAAAAACAAAAAACAAAAAACAAAAAAACAAAAAAAAAACCAATTGTCAAATTCATCTGTAAAGGCAAAAAGCCCAGAATAGCAAAACCAATTCTTAACAATAAAAGAATGGCTTGGGAAATCACTATCCCTGACCTCAAGCTTACTATAGAGCAATAGTGATAAAAATAACCACATGGTATTGGTACAGAGACAGAGATGTTGATCAGTGAAATAGAATTGAAAACCCAGAAATAAAACCACAAACATATACAGACTTGATCTTTAACAAAGAAGCCAAAATATATAGTGGACAAAAAGAAAGCATCTTCAATAAATGGTGCTGGTCCAACTGGATATGTGTAAAAATAAAAGAAAATACCCATATTTGTAACCTTGCACAAAGTTCAAGTCCAAGTGGATCAAGGACATCAACGTAAAACCAGATACATTGAATGTAATAGAAGAGAAAGTGAGAAAGAGCCTTGAACTAATTGGCGCAGGGGGAAATTTCCTAAACAGAACTCCAATGGCTTATGCTGTAATTATTGATAAATGTGAACTCATGAAACTAGAAAGCTTCTGTAAGGCAAAGCATTTAGTCAATAAGAGAAATCCAGAACCTATAGATTGGGAAAAAAAAATCTTCACTAACCCCATATCTGATAGAGGGCTAATATCTAAAATATATAACTCAAGAAGCTAACCACCAAAAACAAACAAACAAACAAAACAAAAAACAAACAAACAAACAAACCAATTAAAAAATGGAGTATAGACCTAAACCAAGAATTCACAACCGAGGTATCTTGTATGGCTGAGAAATACCTGAAGAAATGTTCAAAGTTCTTAGTGGTCAGATAAATGAAAATCAAAGCAACTCTGAGATTCCATTTTACACCAATCAGAATGCTAAAGATCAAAACCTTAGGTGACACACATGTTGGAGAGGATGTGGAGAAAGAGGAACACTCCTCCATTGTTGTGCGATTGCAAACTGATACAACCACTCTAGAAATCAATCTGGAGGTTCCTTAGAAAATTGGAAATAGATCTACCTGAAGACTCAGGTATATCACTCTTGGGAATAAACCCAAAAGATTCCCCACCATGCCACAAGTGCACTTGTTCCATTATGTTCAGAGTGGCCTTGTTTGTGATAGTAGAAGCTGGAAACAACCCAGAAGTCCCACGACAGAAGAATGGATACAGAAAAAGTGGTTCATTTATAGAATGGAATACTATTCAGCCATTAAGAATGAGGACATCCTGAGTTTTACAAGCAAGTAGATGGAACTAGAAAATATCATCCTGAGTCAGGTAATTCAAACTAAAAAGGATATGCATGGTATGTACTCACTAATAAGTGGACATTATTAAAAAAGTGCAGAATAGCCAAGATACTGTCCACAGGGTTTGTAAAGGTCAACAGCATCTTTTAAAAACATTTTATTTATATGTTATATATTGTGGATCGGTGTTTGTCTTCCATGTATGTCTGTGTAAAATGTGTGTGCCTGCTACATACAGAAGACAAGAGAAGGCTTTTGACCCCCTGGAACTGGGGTTACAGATGGTTACAAACCTTTATGGAAGTACTGGGAATCAAACCCAGGACTTCTGGAGAACAGCCATCTCTCCAGCCCCCACATAACCTAAATGTCATATTACACAAAGAAATATGGTTCTGTTTAGTCTCTGTGCTGTCAGTAAGGGAGCATGAACCCATTTCCTGTATAGAGCACTCTTGGTAGGCCAGTGTGTATTCAGCACAAGAAGGTTTCACTGCTCCAAGAATATAACCTCCCTCAACCATACCCAAATGCAGAAAGTAAAGGAACATTTCTTCCTAGGCATCTTGTGTTCTTACCATCAGACTTTTAACACAAGCAAACAAAGATATTTTTAAAAAATACCCTAAATATCACGCTATCTTTTTAAGACTAGATCACATTGATCATTAGCAATGGCTGCTAATGAATGCTAGCCACAGCATGTTTCTACAATTAGCTTGCAGAGGAGAGACTATCCTGTGTCTGGGCTCCCTTTTTGGTGAGCATGTTTCCACATGCTAGCTGAGCCACAGTGTGGGTAGGAGCTGTGGAAGACTTGTCAGAATAGTATTTACTGTAGCTGTGTCAGACTCCTGTCTGAATCAATCATATTTACAAGTTTGAATCTCCAGTTCTTTTCTGTAATTAAACTCGATACCGAGTGTTGAGTGGTTATTGAACCCAATGCAGAGGGTTTTCGAAATGCAATTTCGTGGCAGAATATTGAGTACATTTTGCTAGGACTCTCAATCTAAATCCCATACCTTATTGTCTTTTTTTTTTTAATTGTACATTCACATTTCCTTCTATACAAAAGCAATTTTGCCTGTATGTCATGGTTTGAAGGACAATGACCCCTACAGACGCATGTTTGATTGTTTGGTCCCTAGTTGGTAGAATTCAGTGGTAATTGATTAGGAAGTGTCTGGCTTTGATGGAGAAGATGTATCACTGAGCATGGGCTTTTGAGTTTCTAAACTCCACACCCTAGTGAATTAGATCTCTCTCTCTCTCTCTCTCTCTCTCTCTCTCTCTCTCTCTCTCTCTCTCTCTCTCTCGATGAGTCCACTTAAAGTGATACATTTTAACTCTATGTTAATTATCTGTGTCTGGATTCATTGTCACCTAGAATTATCCATGCTTTTCCCATTTAAATATTTTTCAAAATTACTTTAAAAATTTGTTACTAATAGAATTCTTATATCACCCTGTGTGCTGAAACTATGCATAGTTTACTTTAACAATAGTTTCATGTAGTGATTAACATAATTATTTCCCTGTTGTGGTAGAACATGTTCTCTATTAATTCAGGGATTATCCCTACACCAATACAGCTTTCTTGTAAAACTTGTTATAAACCACAGGTGGAATATTTATAATTTGATGTGATCCAATGAAGCTCAAGAAACTGCATTTTCTGCAAAAATATTGTTTCTTTTTATTTTTGTTTTCTCCTCATTTTCATGCATCTATGTATCTTCTATGTGTATATATGTATGTGCATGGATTTGGAAGCCTAATTTTCTAGAGATCTGGGTACTTTTACCCCTTATTTATTGAAGGAAAGTTTTCTCAGTCAAACCCAGTGCTTCTCTACATGCCCAGTCTACTAATCCCAGTTGAGCTGTTTTCTTCCCTGAAGACTGGACTTATAGAAAGAAATCTTTATCTCTCTTGTGTGTAGATAGCCAAATACATTAATCACTGAGCTCCTTCCACTTAAAAAAAAAAACTATTTTGGACATATAGAATTTGTACAAAAACTATTTCCTAATTTTATTAATAGGAAAAAACATGCTCTTATGAACAAAATGTAAAGAAATTCATAGAGTATGACTGTTAGTATGAATGGTTAGTTACTGCACTGGTGAAGGTAAATTGTGACTGAGGGAACTAAGTAAGTCAGTTAGCCTCTTACAGAAGCAATGGCCTTGAAAGAATCCAGAATGCTAGCAATCACTGTTATGGAATGAATTGTGCTTTCTTTATTGCTTAGATACATGCACTGAAGTCTATTCAGAGATTCTCCTAAAGTCTATGCATTTGTAGACAGGGCTTTCACAGAGGACTTTATGTGAAACAAGGGCAGATGGGTGAGCTCAAATCCAATTATGTTCCTGTCCTTATAAAAAAAGAAAATTGAACTCATGGAGAGACACCAGGGATTTTCATGCATAGAGAAAAACCAGGTGGAGTGACATCGAGACTGAGCCATTTACAGGTCAAGGATAAAGTAACCTTGAGTTTGAACTTGTAGACTACACTGTGGAAAAAAAATGCTCTTGAGTCTTACCAATTTGTGATGTTTTCTTATAGAAGCCCAATAATAAAATTATGGTCACCATATAAAAATGAAATTTGATTATTTTTAACCACTGATAGTGGTATCTTCATACTGAGAGGAAAAGGCATTAATGAGATTTATCAACTTTGTTAAAGTACAATGACTCATTTATTTCCATACTGCATCATATGTAAATTGACTAGAAGTAAATATTTATTCTAATTCTTCAATGTGATTTGTATAAATAATACAATAATCAATAAAAGATGATTTGACCCATCTAGAGACTGCCATATCCAGGGATCCATCCCATAATTAGCCTCCAAACGATGACACCATTGCATACACTAGCAAGTGTTTGTTGCAAGGACCATGATATAGCTGTCTCTTGTGAGACTAAGCCAGGGCCTAGCAAACACAGAAGTGGATGCTCACAGTCTGCTATTGGATGGATCACAGGGCCCCCAATGGAGGAGCTAGAGAAAGTATCCAAGGAGCTAAAGAGATCTGCAAACCTGTAGGTGGAACAACATTATGAACTAATCAGTACCCCGCAGCTCTTGACTCTAGCTGCATATGTATCAAAAGATGGCCTAGTCGGCCATCACTGGAAAGACATGCCCATTGGACAGGCAAACTTTATATGCCCCAGTACAGGGGAACGTCAGGGCCAAAAAGTGGAATGTGTGGGTAGGGGATTGGGGGGGGGGGTGGGGTGTGAGGGACTTTTGGGATAGCATTGGAAATGTAATTGAGGAAAATATGTAATAAAAAAAAAAAAGAAAACCCAGACTTTTTATCAAATGATGTTAAAATGAATGGAACAAATAGAATAAATAAAGAAAATAAATCTCAGTTCAATCCCTAAAAAAAAAAAAAATGATTTGACATGAATGTCAGTTAGTTTTTCTTTTATTAAAAATATAACCACTAAGCCCAAGGTAAATCATAATGATTATTAATAATTTAAGAAATTTAAGTATATTTCATAGTACCATATTTCTCACCTTATTTTATGATTCTATCAAAAATAATTACTTTATCTGAAGTCATTTTCCACCACTACAGTTCTTAAAGTATAAATAGTTTTTATATTATTATAGTACTTTGAGAAAACATGTAAGTTAGGTGTTAACAGCTTAAACATCATCCAGTTATAGTCCCATTTTCTCACCTGCTTCAAGCCAACTCAGATATTAGCTAAACAGGGAAGCAACCTAATGTATATTGAAGCATTACTGTTTTTAGATATTCATCTTTTACTGAAGTTAATAACTTAGGCAACTTAAAAGATAAAACTGTGTTCTGAGAAAAGAAACAGGAGAAGAAATTATTGGTGTTTCACTTGTCACCAAAATAGTATCCCTTAGGACTCCACCTGTCTGGCTCTGACATGATTTCTTCAATTATGTTCCTCCTTCAGTGACTTCTGAAAAGTCTGTTGTAAGCATTGCCTTCCCTGGGTTATTCAGTTCATATTTCTAAACAAGAAACAATCCCAGTAAATGAAATACTGTAACAAGTTGAAGACATAAGAAGAGAAAAAAATGATGTATTTATATAATGTTGAATATGTACAATAAGACATTGTGCTCTGGGTGATTTGTATGTAGAAAAGTCTTTAACGAATCTGACAAGGTACACAGCCTTATCATTTTGATATCAAGTTAATAACTTATTGAATTTGCTTGTTAAGGCAGTCATAACAAAACCAAACCATCTGAGTGGGATGAATAATATATTTTTTACATGAAGACTTAGATGCAAAGGGTATGGCACCAAGTGCTGGAATGACTGCCTCAGGTCAGGTTTCCCCCTATGTACTACCTTTACTAAGTTAAAGTCAAATAGTTAAGAAATCATAGATGGTTAAAAATTAATAAATGCTAAATAGGAAGTGTTGGTTCAGATAATGTAAACATTCCTTGCTTGAAACTTTTAAAAAATGTTTCATTTATGTGATTTATAAAAGGAAAAAGGAGATTAAATCTAGCAGACAAAAATATGAATGTGAAGAAAGGAGATGTGTGGAATTTGAGGAAAAATAAGGGTTAGCTGTGGGGAAACAGAAGGAGGAAGTAGAATAAACTGCTTAGAATGAACAGTGTGCAAGATTAACTGCCCATCATGACCAAACGAGAGTAAAGTATTTTGGAGTTTAAGTAATAGAATAGTAAAATTTGAGGAAGTAGGCTAAAGAGAAAGACAGCCAGAGCACTGTGTTTTGAAAAACCACTTACTTGTAATTTCAATTCAATTCCAATGCAGCAGAATGTTGCTCTGTCCTATAAAATGTTTGCACATTCAATTTTTTTTTCTGTTTATGTTTGTTGTTAGACATTGTAGAATTTCAAAACCCATGAAACAAGTGAAAGTAATAGGTTGGCAAGGTATGTGAGTAATAAAAAAACAAAAAACAAACAAACAAAAAAAAAACCCCAAACTTTTGTTTGATTCCAGGCATAGAATGAAAAAGAGAGAATGTGCAAGGAAGGAAAAGAGAAAGGGTGACCAGCATAGGGGAAAGAACGATATTTCATCTTTTCTTTGTCTTGGGAATTCAATTATGTTCTTAACATTTTAGTCAGCAACCTTGATAAATTGTTCCATCAAGTTTATATGTTTTTCTTATGTAATTAAAAAATAACATTATAAAATTTATAATTGTTTAAGGCAATTCAAAATTACGTGTGGTTTTTGTTTCATATACTACTGATTTGTCACATGTCCTACAATTTGTATAAAGGAGATATCTGAGTTAAGTAGGCAAACAGCAACAACTGACCATACAAATGAGCATAGTGACATTCTTACTAGCAATATTGAAAATTTCCTCTACAAGGGTCTGTTTTAACTAATAAAAACCTATTCAAAGATACAAACTGAGTAATTATATTTTAAGACATTGACAAAGCCCAAACATGTAATCCTATTATGAACATGTTCTGGTTTCTATAATAATTTGGCAGTCAAAGAGAAGAATGTATGTGTATGTGTGTGTGTTTGTGTGTGTGCGTGTGTGTATAGATGTGTGAGAGTGAATGTGTGTGCGTGTGAATGTATGTGTTTGTATGTGTGAGCATGTATGTTCTTGTGTGTGAATGTGTGTAAAATGTGTGTTTGTGTATGTGCATGTGTGTATGTATGTATGTGTGAATGTGTGTGTTTGTGTATGTGTGTGTGTGTGAATGTGTGTGTTTGTGTGTAGGTATGTATATGTGAATATGTGTGTTTGTGTATGTGTGTGTGAATGTGTGTGTGTTTGTGGGTGTGCAGGCATGTATGTGTGTGTATTTGAATGTGTGTGTGGGTATGTTTATCAAAGTACAAGGGACTAAGTTTTGAATAGCCCTGTTCAGTCATGTTACTTATGAATTATACATATCACTTTACTTCCTCCATCCCTTTATCTTCCCTAACCTTGTCTTCTTTATCCTTCTTCATCTTTTGCTTCTGCAGTAGCATAGCTGTAGGAATTGAGAAATTGATGCTGTCTATTTAAAACCAAGGAGAACATCATAACCACATCACATAAAACATGTTGGAATAGTTGATTACAGCAAATAGCACCTGGGTTATTAATGGGAAGATACTAGAGACAGAAAAGGATCATGCACTCTTCATGCACATGGGCATTTTCAGGGCCAGTCTTTCCCTTCAGTGACCATCACGGCTAATTATGGGAAAACTGATGTGTCATCTAGGCTTCTGAGGTTCTCACAATCTGGAAGTGTAGGAATGAAAGTATCTGCTAGGTTGTTGGATCCTTGGATCTTATTCTTTCTTTCATTAATTGACCTTGGCAAGCCATTGATCTCCTCTAGATTTCAGATGAATGAAGTCATATGAAATATCCCTTTAATATTTTTTAAAGTTCATGACCACTCACTGGGAGCTCAGACTGAGCAAGAAGAAGCTCAGGAAAAAGCTTCATTAAATATTGACCCCTGTTCTCTGAAGTTCCTCCAGCCAATGAACTTACATTCTTAATCCTACGTCCTGGAAAAAAGTTGCTTTCTCTACTCTCACCTTCTTCCTCTTAAATTATTTCATCCATGTATTATCAGTAAATAATAAAAGGTACATTAGTACATGAAAAGTCCAGCATTATAAAAGGTACTACTTTTGATTTTGTAAAGCATAGTTATAAACTCATTAAACATTTATGCCAGATTCTTAGCAAAATGATAGTTATGAGCAATCATTATCAAGGACAGCTAGAATTGGCCAAAATTTGCAGTCAGTTGTGTGAACATATAATACATTTAACATGCATGAAGATCAACTCTGAGAACCTGTTAGTATGTATTCATCTGATTATAAATATTACATACTTCCAGAAAGGCTTTCCATATTAACTACATGAAAATACTCATTTTTTATAAGCTTCTTGAACTTCATCTTACAGTATAGGTTACATACATATGTATATATACATATATATGCATACTTTTTAATGGTTTTATGCACAAAAATCAAAAGATAAACAACGTATACTCACATGTATGTTTGTGTGTTTCACTTTACAGAGTGTTTGATTAGTCACTTTGATGCTTCTGCGTGAGGCCTGTACAACATTATATTTGTGGAAATTTCACAAACTATTTTCTAATTAAGTTCTCATATTCATAAAATTATTTAGAATATGAACCATTTTAAATTATATGTATCTTAAAAGGATCTCTTATTTTGGGAGAGCAATTTGATGAACAGAATTATTCTGTGATAAAATTACAGTCAATAAAAACTTTGAGCTTCTTTTTTGTTGGAAATTGAATGCACCTTTAGCACACAGAGATGTGTCCTGATCATTTCAAAGCTTCCATACAATTTTCCTTCTATTACTCTACTTAAATTTTCTTCCATTAATCTCCGTACATTTCTTCTCCTTAGTCATTCATATTTTGATTTGTACGTGTCCATAAATTGAAATACCAAAGTATCAAAGTAAATAAAAGACATAAAAAATATTCTCTGCAGAGTGGGGTTAGGCCTTCTCATCACTCCAGCCATCAGAACTTAACACAGTAAGATTGGAAGATCATGAATTAAAAGCCATCATGTACTACATAGTGAGAATTCACCTTAAAACAAGTAAGTATTGAATATGACTAACAGAATATCAAATAACATTTAACTCCTTGTTTCAAATTCTAGATAAAAGTGATAATATATTAGTAGTAAATTTATTTTATGTCAAGCATTGTAAGGTAAGGACAGATATATGTGATTCGTAATCTTTAGAAAATGTAAGTTAAAATGTAAAAGAACGTGTCAGTGCTTTTGAATGTAATGAGACTGCTGCCTTTGCAACCATTTTTATTCGTTAGAATCTCCTTCCTAACCTTTTATCTGTGACGACTCATGGCAGACATGCACCCTAGTTTCCATTCTCCTTTAGCCCTTTTAGGTTCACTTAGGTACCACTCGTTTTCCTCCCTACCCTAAATTTCTGCCTCTATATAGGGCATAAGCCATCTTATTGTAATGTTTGAGGTTTAAATTTGTCTCTTATGTATTACTATTTAAAGTATCTTTGTATTATACATATCTCTACAATATAGGTAGCTTTTAATATGTATTTTTAATCAAATTAAATAAAAAATATTTAGCTTTATTCTGTGAAAATTAAGGCTGATGGATAACATAGGTACAGTAAGAAAGAATATTTTAATTCATGGTGGCACAAGTTATAATTACTAAAGCCAATAATAGAATGGGCCAGTTTGGATAAAAAAGAGTACTAAATTACATGAATATTTCATCTGTGAAGACCTATGAATCAATATATAGAAGTTTCATTCATGACAAGAAGCACACACTGAATGGTCTCAGTATATCATTTCTTTCACTGGGTCTATTTTTCATATTGCTAAAATGAATATGTAATTATATAATTGTTGAAAAATTGATCACTTCGTACTTGTTCCATAAACAACTTAGACTAAAAATGAATTTGAATCATATTTTACAAAAGGCAGCTGAAACTAGTTGAATAAATATTCCCAAGGCTGACAAGAAGCCTATTGGAGTTGAATTGGACTGGAAAGGATGTCACTAGATTCAAAGAGAAGTATCATATCTGTTAGCTCACAGTCATTTAACTGGTGAATAGAAAGAAATGGCTGTAGTCATGAGTGGATAGGTCATTTAAAGTCCTTGCTACACAGGGCAGCTCTCTTGGCAGTAGCTGTGAACATGCTGAGTTCTCACAGGGACAGATGGATTTGATGACAGCAATACTGCATAAAGGCTTTTATTAATAGCCTTTATTTTTAGCCTAGCATATGCTATTCTTGTCTAAATATTCAAACATTTCAGAAACTTACTAAGTACTTTAATACTTATATCTTGTTGGATGAAGTAGATAAATTATATATTGCTTTATAAAAGATAACAATGGCACTGTGACCTCCGAGTTCCTGAGGTGACACCGTGCTGTCTTGTGTGCCAACCAAAGTATCTTTAGTGTAACTAAGGAGAGATCATGTTTTTTACCAGAACACATAACGTCAGTTTATCTATTACGAGCATAATATTGATGGCAAAATGACCTGGCCATCCTTTAGAAACATTCGTAATAATGATAAGCAGCCTGCCAAATAAAGTTTCAGACCACGAGGATTGCAATTATGGCATATGGATTAAAATAAGGTTTAAACAAATGAAGATAATTGATTGTTATAGACTCATATGTTATCTAAGCGTTTATTTATTTTCTTTTGAATGCCTTTTCCACCAAGTGAGTTTAATTGCAGAATGACCCAGTTGTTATTTTTAAATAAATCAAAAGAAAATACTATTCACTGAGCTGGTTTCTAATTCTAGTTCTTCCTCTAATCATCCTACTATCTTTTGTTAGTTCACATTTTTAAAAATATGATTCAGGGGTTTAACTAGATGACACTATTTTTTGTTTAGATAATCTATAGTAGGAGAACCTAAATATAATTATTTTTATTAATATACAGAAGTCATATTGTAAGCACCATTACTTTTTGAGACTTTAAAACTAAAGCATGACAAACATTTCAACACGTAAATTATAGATTGCCTAAAATTCTTTTAACTAGTTTTTGTTAAAAAAAATAACATATAATTTTTTCATGGATCTTAGTAATGTTGTCAGAAATTTAAATAGCATGCCTTATCATGTAATATTATACGTGTCGGGATAGGAAGCAGTTTCCACTGGAATCTACCCTCAAGCTATGAGTAGTCATCTATTCTACAGTACTCTGCTGTCAGATATATTTTCTGTAAACACATATCTCAATGTATAAGGGAAAGGGAAAATGTGATTTTTTTTTGTCCAACATATACTCAATATTAGAAATCCAAATAATAAGTACAATTTAGAAGATGAATATTTTATAGCACCAGATCAATTCAGTTGCTGATATTAGCATGATTTATATTTTTAAAACATATTAACTGCCATGACATATATGTATGAAAAACAAACAACTGTAGAGGGAAGCAGAAACCACTGGAATAGGACCAAAATTTAAAACTAATTCCCTGTTGCAGTCTTGAACATTGGGCCCTAATGAAAATAAAACATTAAAATATCTATGGATATGTTCTCTATTGTGTTTTAAAACTACTTAAAATGTTTTATTAAAAAGTGTTGTTATTATTATTTTTATAAATTAAAATACAATAAGATCAGACAAAAACCATCACATCAAAGTTGAGCAAGGTAAACAAACTGAGGGAATAGAGCCCTGCGAAAAGGCACTAGAATCAGAGACCTACTCATTCATACACTCAGGAGTCCCAGAAAAATAATAAACTAAAAGCTGTACATATACATGATATAGAGACATAGACATAGACTCACTACTTTAAGTGATTCTAAATCTCAAAGTTAAAGTACATTTGAGATCAACTTCCACACCATGTTTTCTTCATCCCCCCTGGCTCTTACATTTTTCTACCTCCTATTTACTACTGGTCTCAAAAAAGTAACAATGTTCTGTTTTGATTTTTGTTTTGTTTTGTTTTGTTTTGTTTTGTTTTGTTTTGTTTAAACATAAGAAACATAGCTATTAATGCAAAGTCTGACACTGGAGGAGTATTTGAAGAAAACACGGTGTGGAGATTAATCTCAAATGCCCTTCAACATGATGAGATTTATAATTACTTCGAGTAGTAAGTCTCTGGATATGTCTTTGAGGAATTTTGTTTATTAGGATAATTGATAACTGAGGCAGAAAACTGACTCACTGTAGGTAGAGTTATCCCCTTGACTAGGATCCAGGGCTATATAAAAGGAAAAAAGTGAGTTGAGCACAAACATCCTTTGATCTCCATCTCATGACTATGGATGAGATGAGCTGCTTCAATGTCCTGCTTTCTTGATTTTCCTACTATGGTGAACTGTATCTCAAGCTGTGAACCAACTAATAAATAAATTCTTTCTCCCTTAAGTTCTTTTGGTCAGAATATTTTATTAAGGTAATATGAAAGAAAACTATGACACAGAGGGAAATTCTTGCCTTTAGACTTTGCAATTTTTTTTTGTTCTTTTTTAGTGTTTTGGTTTTTTGTTTTTGTTTTTGTTTTAAACAACAGAAGACGACTAGACCTGTTTTACTGTAATGAATTAAAAATGCTCTGAATAAGAAAAGAAAGAGTAAAGAAAATCCAAAGCAATCAGTAGATTAGAGTAAATATTTGCAAATGGCAAATATTAGAAGGAGCTAATGCCCAAAACACACTAGAAAGTGATACTGCTCTGCAGCAATAAACAGAACAACACAAATAAAAGTCGGCTACGTTTTGAACTTCTTCTCAAAGTATACATAGGAATCACAATAAAAGATATATAAAATTCTCAATATCACTAGTCCTGAGACAAATAAAAATCAATCCAAAATGAAATATCACCTTCTATCTGTTAGATGGCAAGAACTTAACTAAGTTAATAAGCATTGCTAATAAACTGATGAGAAGGAGAGTCATCTAAATTGTTACTGGGAATTTAAATTTAAATATAGATGTATTGAATATTCCTTAAAGATGTAATGTAAAAATACTATCTGGCAGAACAATCTTATTTAATATGTATTTTTAAAAAATTAAAGTAAGTATTGTGGAACTAGAGAGATGGCTCAGTGGTTAAAATACTTGCTGCTCTTGTATATGAGCTGAGCTCAGTTTCCAGGACTCACAGAGGACAGTTTACATCTGTGAGTAATACCAGCTCCCAGGCATTCTGTGCCCCTTCTATTTTCTGGAGGCACCCATACACATTGATACACACCCATACATGTGAATAAAAAATTAAAAGGGAAGATCTTTGGAGCTATCTAGAGTCTTTCAGATGCTATAATATTCATAATAGCACAGGAAATGAGCTTAAAGTTTCAAAGTAGATGAAATGAGGAGGCAAATACTTCATGTTATGCAAAAATACATTTGCAGTGTTTTTTATGAAGTTGGTGTTATGCATAATGCATAATATGTAAAACTTGAATGAAGGTATATTAACTGGTGCTAAACATGAAATATGCTGTGGGATTATTCATTCTTTAAAAACAGAAAACCATTCCATTTTTTAGAACATGATTGAAGCTGGAGGACCTCATTCTAAAAGAATGAGCTGGACCCAAAGATCAATCACGGCATGGTTTCCTTAGTGACTGTATGTAAAATAGTGAAGAGCAGAGAAGCTAAGGGTAGCACAGCGTTCGCTGGCAGCTGGGAGGAAGATGGGAGGGAATTGATGTTCAGTGGATATAGAGCTGTGGTCCTAGAAAGTTGATAAGATCTAGAAACATTTTGCACACCATAGCAGTTGCAGTGAACAGTTCTCCATTAAATACTTTCAATTTTTTAAAGGCAATCTCATACTGAGTATTCTCACAAGAACAACAATAAATTTCTCTTCTTAATTATATTTTATCAGGTAGTTTCTTTATTTACCTTTCGAATGTTATCCCCTTTCCTAGTTTCCCTTCGCCTCAGAAACATCCTATCACATCCTCCCTCCACCTGCTTCTATGAGGGTGTTTTAGATTTCGAATATTATCATATTAATTTTGTAAGTTTATTTACTGCCATCTTTTTCTAAACATAGAATATATTTTATTCAAGGTTTCTATTTGATATTTTCCTACCTTTTATAGTAAGTATCTATAATATTGATAGATGCAAGCTACTTACTAAATGAGCATGTACAGAATGAAAGAATAGTAAATTTTGCTTCATGTACACACATGAAAGAAAGAAATCCACAAAGAACGCATCCATTCAGTAGATATTCTGTAGCATGAAATTTGTTTGATCCAGAACAGATATCTCATGACTTTGATATATATACACGTGTGTGTGTGTGTGTGTGTGTGTGTGTGTGTGTGTGTGTGTGTGTGTGTGTGTACTGAATGCAGGTAGGGCACAGATATAGAATATAAGCAAAATTATCCATTGTGAACAATGTGTTTTTACAGAGATTAATTTGAACTTTCCTTTGAAATGAAAACAAAACCTATAAGATAAAGGAAATAGTGATTTGCAGGACAGTGGCCCTCAAGCAAAGGACAGTGATGACTAAGAAGCAAGAAGTAAGTGAAACCCATCGCTAACTTGATCAGTGTAGGTAGGAGATTCCCAGGCTCAGCCCTCAGATTTCTACACTGTAGAGAGAACAAGTCCAGGGCAGCAGTGGGAACTGATTTCACAGAGAAATCCCGTGGTAAGGAGCAGAACTCCTGTCTCCAGCTTGAACTTACTGAAACCATGTGGGAAGCAGCAGCAGTCATTCTCACTGAGGCAAGCTGGTCAGGCTTGTAAATAGGACAAACAGGAAAATCCCTAAATCAGGGCAGAGCCTCTTTTTTTTTTTTTTTTTTTTGTTGTTATTAGGTATTTTCCTCATTTACATTTTCAATGCTATCCCAAAGGTCCCCCATACCCACCTGCCCAATCCCCTACCCACCCACTCCCCCTTTTTGGCCCTGGCGTTCCCCTGTACTGGGGCATATAAAGTTGGCAAGTCCAATGGGCCTCTCTTTGCAGTGATGGCCAACTAGGCCATCTTTTGATACATATGCAGCTAAAGACAAGAGCTCCCAGGTACTGGTTAGTTCATATTGTTGTTCCACCTATAGGGTTGCAGTTCCCTATAGCTCCTTGGGTAATTTCTCTAGCTCCTCCATTAGGGGGCGTGTGACCCATCCAATAGCTGACTGTGATCATCCACTTCTGTGTTTGCTAGGCCCCCCGGCATAGTCTCACAAGAGAGAGCTATAACTGGGTCCTTTCAGCGAAATCTTGCTAGTGTATGCAATGGTGTCAGCATTTGGAAGCTGATTATGGGATGGATCCCTGCATATGGCAATCACTACATGGTCCATCCTTTCATCACAGCTCCAAATTTTGTCTCTGTAACTCCTTCTATAGGTGTTTTGTTCCCATTTCTAAGAAAGGGTAAAGTGTCCACACTTTGGTCTTCGTTCTTCTTGAATTTCATGCATTTGGCAAGTTGTATCTTATATCTTGGGTATCCTAAGTTTCTGGGCTATTATCCACTTATCAGTGAGTACATATTGTGCAAGTTCCTTTGTGATTGGGTTACTTCACTCAGGATGATACCCTCCAGGTCCATCCATTTGCCTAGGAATTTCATAAATTCATTTTTTTAATAGCTGAGTAGTATTCCATTGTGTAAATGTACCACATTTTCTGTATCCATTCCTCTGTTGAGGGGCATCTGGGTTCTTTCCAGCTTCTGGCTATTACAAAAAAGGCTGCTATGAACATAGTGCAGCATGTGTTCTTTTTACCGGTTGGGGCATCTTCTGGATATATGCCCAGGAGAGGTATTGCGGGATCCTCCGGTAGTACTATGTCCAATTTTCTGAGGAACCACCAGACTGATTTCCAGAGTGGTTGTACAAGCTTGCAATCCCACCAACAATGGAGGAGTGTTCCCCTTTCTCCACATCCTCGCCAACATATGCTGTCACCTGAGTTTTTGATCTTAGCCATTCTGACTGGAGTGAAGTGGAATCTCAGTGTTGTTTTGATTTGCATTTCCCTGGTGATTAAGGATGTTGAACATTTTTTCAGGTGTTTCTCTGCCATTCGGTATTCCTCAGGTGAGAATTCTTTGTTCAGCTCTGAGCCCCATTTTTTAATGGGGTTATTTGATTTTCTGGAGTCCACCTTCTTGAGTTCTTTATATATATTGGATATTAGTCCCCTATCCGATTTGGGATAGGTAAAGATACTTTCCCAATCTGTTGGTGGGCAATCGGCAGATTAATCTGGAATAACAAAAAATCGAGGATAGCAAAAACTCTTCTCAAGGATAAAAGAACCTCTGGTGGAATCACCACGCCGGACCTAAAACTGTACTACAGAGCAATTGTGATCAAAACTGCATGGTACTGGTATAGTGACAGACAAGTAGACCAATGGAACAGAATTGAAGACCCAGAGATGAACCCACACACCTATGGTCACTTGATCTTTGACAAGGGAGCTAAAACCATCCAGTGGAAAAAAGACAGCATTTTCAACAAATGGTGCTGGCACAACTGGCGGTTATCATGTAGAAGAATGCGAATTGATCCATTTCTATCTCCTTGTACTAAGGTCAAATCTAAGTGGATTAAGAAACTCCACATAAAACCAGAGACACTGAAACTTATAGAGGAGAAAGTAGGGAAAAGCCTCGAAGATATGGGTACAGGGGAAAAATTCCTGAATAGAACAGCGATGGCTTGTGCTGTAAGATTAAGAATCGATAAATGGGACCTCATAAAATTGCAAAACTTCTGCAAACAAAAGGGCAGAGCCTCTTAACACTATCTTTCTTAACAAATGACAAAAGATCCAAGGAGGGGACAGGAAGGAAATTCTGACTTGCTTTAATTCAACTTTATAAACACCACCTTGAGATATCAAAATATACTGTCCCTCAGCAAGATATGCTAACTTCTAGCATATGTTCAGAAAGCAATGTCATTAAACTTTAGCACCAATGTGAGGATAGGAGAAACCCTTAGTTTAGGAGGTTACTGTAGTATATCTAGAGTACTTCAATTCCACATGAAGGCATATTAGAGATGTTTAGTGGCAATAGATTTGATGATTTTTTTTCAAAGTGTAGATATCCCAAACTGTTTCAGATTGTATCATTTAATTGTATGTCACTTACTGGATCATTTTATATCTCAAGAGGCTTTTAAAGATGTTACATCTATTGAAAGAAAAAGGGATTTTATGTGGATGGTTTTGTTACTAACTTATTTTAACTGAAAAATTCTGGTTTTGACTAAGAATAAATGGTTACACTTAAGAATGTATCAATCAGCCAGACTGTAAATACTTTTGCTTCAAATAAAATAAATTTCTAGATTATTCTGAAGGCTTTAATTTTCCACTGAACTTAGAATTTCCATATATTCTGGCATTAAACAATAAAATTGGATGCAATAGTTGAAATTTCCTTTCTATGGGACAGAAATGTGAATTTGGATGCAACTACAGATTCTCCTTTGCTAAATGAAGTTGCACTTCTGAAGAATTGTCTCAATTATTTATACAGATAAAGTTTGCTCTTAATTAGCAATCATTGTATAATTAATATTCATATATATTCCCATAATACTGGTAAACATGCACTACTTCCTGCCCAGCTGCTCTATGTATATATTTTCTGTTCCTATCTACATGTCTTCAATTGTTTGTATGTATGTATATTTAATTCAGTATGTATGAAAAGGGCAGCAATTGTCCAAACTGTGCCCTCCCAGGACAGCACCAACATTTTTGGATGCTGTAATGACACATGTTTTACCAGTTGCTGGGAGAGCTGCCCACTATTGGTTTATAGCTGAGTCTGTTCACTAGAATGATACTCAGACAAATGAAGCCATCTTGCCCAAGGCTATGCCACCTGAAAAACCTCACTTCAAATGACCTGTTACATCTGTTACAACCCTGGATATCTTGATTCACTTCCGTCTCCCCTTGAGGGCCATGCAGTGGCAGAATTTATGAGATCCTGTAACATTGATAGTTCAACCATATCAGCTAAATCTCTCCCTCTAATCGATATGTTCCCCATGTCCCAGATAGATGTTGACTGTGAGATCACACCCCGATAAATTCTATAGAAAAAAATTGCCTGGTCTGACAAAAGAATGTTTCTCTTAAGTTTGTCTAATGTGCTGTCTATGTCTAATTTTATGCTTTTAATTTCTAAAAGTTACTTTCTAAGGTTTTCTAGTTCTAACTATATTTAGAATTTTTCTGAAAAATTTAATCCACTTTAATTAAATGTAGAAGTTGATGTAGAGTCATGCCTTATTTATTACTTTTTAACTGTAGCAAAATCTTGCAAAGGATGTTATGTAACTGTCTCATCTAACCAATCTCATTTTGATTGCATATGCAGTCTAGGATTTATGTGAATAGTTTTTTACTATAGCTCAAATTATTCTATGACAAAATAAGCTGAATATTTATATTTATTCAAAGTATGTTCATGTTGTGTGATATCAAGAACTGAGACAACAGAACATAATTAAACTATGACAGAGGAGATATCAAAATTTAAATCCATTACCTTGACTGGTCTACAAGAAGAATATGGCTGTCTGAATATCAGGAAGGGTGACCTCGACAAAACTCAAGAGTCTTCAACACAATTTGATGACTGTCCAGGATGGAGCAAAGTAACTTTTGTTTTATACACAACCTTGCCTATAGTGACCTGCTTCAATATTCCCAATTGAATGATGCAGTGTCTGCATGACTATTTAGAATTTCATCTGCCTCTTTCATAACTCTGTTGGCAATTCAGTGGCCATCTGACTATCTGTGGGTGCTATCTGGTCACTGCGTCTCTAGTCACATGGTCCTACTCTCAAGTTTCCTGGCAGTTTTGAATATAGGTAAAGGTTAGTTCAATATTTTCTGTGTTGTATTGATCAGTGTCTTTGCCTGCAAGACACTAAGTATATATTTTTTAAAATATTGCAAATAAAATTTGTAAAATTTATAGAAATATTTACAATATGTAAATGAAAATATGTACATTTTTGTCTATAAATATATTAATAATTTATTGAACTTGTATATCTTTAAACAAGAAATATTGATTTGGAATAATGATTTACATTTGCTAAAGACAATGTAGACATAATAATTCTTATTTCAAGTGTTTGGGGATATACTTTCTGAAAAGATAAATATTTTTCTTTGAAAATATTTCAATTTGTTGAGAATTTCATGATGAGTTTTGACCATATTCATCCATTATTCAACTCCTACTAGATTCACTCACTCAACTTTCTGATGTCCTTTAAAGTTTTTTTATCTTTATCAAGTCAAATTTATGCTCCCCATATATTAATGAATGTGTAGATTGTACTAGACTGTGGTCTAGCTCATAATGGCAATACTCACAAAGAAAACTGAGTCTCTTTCAGTAGCTACCACTTACAAATGGTTTCTTGGCTTCATGTCCACCTTCATTCTGTGTGTTAGTTTTTGGTCTGGCTTAAGTTTATACAGGGCTATGTATGCTGCTGTGAACTCACTGTGAGTTCATAAGTGCAGCTTCCATGTTGGGACTGGAGTTTCCTTGTATTCATCTATAATCTGTGTCTCTTGGACTCTTTCTTCCATTTTCCACAGTGATCCCTGAGGAAAGGGTGAAATATAGATGTTCCATCTAGAGATGAACATTTTATGACCCTTCATTTTTAAATTCTTTTCCCATTTTGAATCACTGTGTTAGTCATCATTTACTACACACAGAATTTTAAGAAATGCATTAATATATGGGCTTGGCAATACGTCACTAGGAGTCGGTTTTATGATTTATCCATTTAGCAAAGTAATAACAGTATGTTCTTTCTGGGCCTATGATCTGAGTAGCTACAGGTTCTTACCCAATAATAGTGCCATGTATGTGTTTCAACTTGTGGAGCAGAACTAATTTCATATTTTAAATGAATACTTGATAAGAAATATTAAAATGTGACATTGTTCTCTAAAGTTTGCATTTCCAGTATGTTAGTATCTCTCATTGTTCTCTATATTTATACCATAATCTTTGCAATTATTGGACCTAAGATCAGTTTATTTAATAGAATAAACTACATGGAGTTTGCAGGTTCTGAAGGTTTTATTAATCTGTGTTTGAATCCCAATCTTGTGATCAGATGTGTGCATATATTCTGTTCTAACTTTGAGTTTGTAAATGTGTAAGATCTAGATGATAACAAATCACATGTAAGGGAGTTGCAGGCTTTTCATGATAAATCAGGTAAATGTTTATTGAAGCAAGCATGTGGTACATCATATCACAAGATATTATAACTGCAATCTGTTTTGTCCACTTTTTGTGGGTTGACACAGAAATTACCAGGTCATATTTTTTACAGTGATAATTTTAAGTTAATGTGTTTATAAATCTTATTTATAGGTATAAAAGTAACTTTTACTAGACAGAGGCAACTGTTTTCTCAGAGGCTTACTGCTGAATAAACTCATACTTTCTAGCTCCTGCTAAACTCTGGCCCGCTAGATTAACTCAGCCGTTTTGGACAAAACGTCCCTCAGAACTTACTGAGTCAAACTGGCTTCTCACATTTTCTGACTGAATTGATCTGCTTGGCATCAAACTAACTCTGGCAATCTGCTGTTTTAATCAGGCTGATTCTCATTCTCCAGCTCCTGATTTCACTTGCAATATGTCCCTATAAACCTTTCCCAGTAAAAGTTTCTCTCTTCCTCTCCTCCTCTCCTCCCTCTCCCTCTCTCTCTCTCTCTCTCTCCTTCCCTCTCCCTCCCTCCCTCCTTCCCTCCCTCTGTCTCCATCTCCTTCTCTCTCTGTTGCATTGCTCTTTCACATCTCCTTTCTTTCCTCTGATCTTCTCATGAGAGCTGAATATATCTTATCTCTGATTCATTATGTCAAATATTTCTAATTTAACATTTTGTCTGCCTGCTCCTCACTTAGACATCAATGTTTGGCATTAAAGGTTTGTACTAAAGGTGTGTTTGCTTTCCATCCAGATGGATTTAAGCTATATTTCAGCTGAATCACAGGGACCTAGAATGTCTTTGGATGTGATATTGCCAGAGAAGCCATGTTGCTGGATTAAAGTTTCACTTCAATAGGACTATAAGTAGATGTGCCCTTATACATTATCCTAAAATTTTGCCATTTAATTTTTTTTTTTGTGGGGAAGGGTTTATTTGGTTGTTACTTTCATATTGTAGTTCATCATTGAAGGAAGCCAGAACAACAGTGTAAATAAATTATCTTTAATAATAGTGAATTAATCAAGAGGTTGTATTTCTTTACCTTATACTATTCCCCAATAACCACACAGAAACTTAAGATTTATTCAAAACTGTACCTCAATAACTGAATAGTTAAATGATCTACCCTTACCTCCTATGCCAATCTGGCTACTTCTCAGCCCTATCAGTTGATACTTGCATATTATTATTCATGTGGCTCTTCAGAAACATTCTTCATGGCTCCATCCAACAAGCTGATCTGAAACTTCATCTGTCCTACTTCCTCTGAGAATAGAATGACATGCCCTATTCCCTATTCTACCCAGCCATTGGGTGATCAGCTTTATTGACAAGGCAGATAAGAAATGGTGAGAACTGTTTACACAAACTTGAGACAAGGGACTCTTGGTATAAACATTACAGTGCCAAGTCTGGATTGAAATAAGATATGAGGGAAGAGAAATCAGCATTTGAATAACCAAAGGCTAAACTTTACAGTATACAAAAATAATATGCCTACAAAATAGAAACTCAAACAGGTTACAAACCTAGAGGAAGGAGCTAACACACTGACCATGGAGGAGTGCTTCCTACTGTCTTGTTCCTCATAGCTTGTTTAGCCTGCTTTGTTATAGAACCTAAGACCACCAGCCCAGATATTACACTACTCACAATAGTCTGGCCCCTCCCCCACTGGTAATGAGTTAAGAAAATGCATTGCATCCAGAATGTATGAAGCTTCAATTGAGGTTTCTTTCTTTCTTTCAGATAACTTTACCTTGTATCAATGTAAAATTATCTAGGTCTACTGACACATTGTCAGCTTGACACAAAAACATATTACTTTTAAGCCACAAACTTTCCTTTCTTGTTCATGCCCCAAGTCATATATTAGCATCAACATTGCAATATAAAACATTTTATAAACTTTATGTCCCATAGTCTTTATAAATTCAAACACTTTACAATTCAGTCTGTTTTTAAAATATTTTAAAATCACTTTTAAAATTCCAGGGGAGAACTACTCAGCTATTAAAAACAATGACTTTATGAAATTTGCAGGCAAGGGGTTGGAACTAGAAAATATCATCCTGAGTGAGGTAACCCAGTCACAAATAAACATACGTGGCATGTACTAACTTATAAGCTTGGAATACCAATTCACAAACCATACGAAGCTCAAGAAGAAGGAAAACCAAAGTGTAGATGCTTCAGTCCTACTTAGAAGGGGGAGCAAAATAAACATGAGAAGTAGAGGGAGGGAGGGAAGGTCTTTGGAGGAAAAGAGTAAGGGGAGGGAAAAAGGGAGGATGACCAGGTGTGGGAGGAGACATCGGAGATCTACAGAGTCTCAAGAAATTGAACAGAAGTGTGTAGCAGTGGGGGATGGGAACTGGGGATAGTCACCAGAAAGACCCAGATGCCAGGAAAGCAAGAGACCCCCCCCCCAGTAGCCAATGGAGATGACATTAGCTGAAGTACCCATCAAAGGGGAGTGAGAATAGAGACCATATCCAGAGGTTAGGCACTGCACTGGTTGAGGGATGGGGACACAAACCCATCTCAAAAATATTAACTAAATTGTTCCTGTCTAAAGAAAATACAGGAACAAATAGTGGAGCAGAGACTGAAGGAAAGGCTACTCCACCTGGGGATCCATTCCATATGCAGACACCAAACCCAGAAGTTTGCTGATGCCAAGAAATGATTGCTGACAGGAGCCTGATATAGTTGTCTCCTGAGAGGCTTTGCAAGAAACTGACTAATACAGATGAGGGCCCCAATGGAGGAGTTAGGGGAAGGACTGAAGGAGCTGAAGTGGTTACTAACCTCATGGGAAGAACAAAAATATCAACCAACCAGACACCCAGAGCTCCCAAGGACTAAACCACCAACCAAAGAACATGCATGGCTCCCTCTGCATATGCAGTGGATTGCCTTATCTAGCATCAGTGGGAGGGGAGGCCTTTTATCCTGCAAAAGCTCAAATGCCCCAGTGTAGGGGAATGCTAGGGCAGTAAAGCAGGAGTGGTTAGGTGGGTGTGGGAGCACCCTCATAGAAAAAGAGGGGAGAAGGAATTGGATAGCGGGTTTGTGGAGGGGAAAATTGGAATGTGGATAATATTTGAAATACTAAATAAAATAACCAATATTTAAAAAAAAAACCAAAAACAAATCCAGTTACCAACTGTGGGATCTTGTAAACTCAAAAGTAAATTAAATCCTTTTCACTTCTAGAGGGACAAACCACAGTAACAATCTTAATGAAGGAAAAATAAACTCCCAACAATATCGATTGCTCAATGTATAATGTCTGGGATCACTCACAATCTTCTGTTGTCCTCCAAATTGCTTGAATCACTTCTAAGTTTCTGTGCTCTGTAGCACAAACAGCTTGCCTTTTAAGCTCTGGCAAGCTCCACTCCAAAGCTGCTACTGTTTTGTTTTGTTTTGTTTTGTTTTGTTTTCAGAAAAAAATATTAACTCAATCTCTGGGAATAAAAACTAAAACCTAATCTTGTAAGCCATATTAAAATCTGATTCCTTCTTGAGGATCTGCCATGATACCACGAAACCACATCTTACTCATATACTGTCCCTGTTCCAAAAGGACCTAACTTTCTCCTGCCTCTGTTCAAACTGGAAGCTCCATCTACTTGCCCAGTGATTGGCTCCTTTATTCATTAGGGGATTGGTTCACAAGAAGCCACCTGAGTACATGACTCATTCCTCATTCCAGACAGCCTGTCCTGGTAGAGCAAGCAGCACAGAGCTATCCACAAAATTTCCCCCTTCTGTTCTAATAAAAAACAAAATCTTTCTCTCTATTACCATTTTGTATTTTATAAGACATAAGGTAGACCTACCATCTAGTCCACCAACTTTGTCATTAAGGTAGAACATTGTCATCTATCCTAAACGAATAAAACAAATCATACTACACCTGACTCATGTCCTGGCTTTATATTGCATGCCATCTAAACACTATCTTCTCAAATATGTCCTCTCAAAGCAAATAGCCTGGGTTGGCTATGAGACTATAAGTAGTTTTTCTACCCTGTCAGAAACTTTAGAATGATCAACATTAACTGAAAATATATAGGAAGCCTAACACAGCATCCAGAACTGGGACAAACTGTAGAGATAACTGCCTACCTATACAGTCCCAGTAAGTCAGGAAGATGGGGCATGTCTTCAGCCTTTTGGCCCAGGATCATCTGACAGACCTAGAGAAACAGGTACTAGCATCTCTAAAATGCTGAGAATGTCTATTGCAACTGGCTTGAACTTTCACCAATAGTCTCTCATAGAGTCTCTTCATGACGTTAAGTCACATTTTTTTCTGCATGACTCGTTAATTCCTGGGCTATCAACTGCAACTGAGGCTACAGCTTCACTTATGGCCTCTCACGGATCCAATATTCAGATGTTCTCAATGATACCTTCATGCTTTCAAAACAAGTCTCACTTCGATGATTCTTATACTACTAATTTCAGTTGCTAGCATGTGAGACTAACTAGACTGCCTCTGGAACACAGCTTCTATATGCTAATTGTTAGGAAGCTTTTCCCCAGAAGGTTTCACCTCAATGATTCTGGGTATTTGTTTGTTTGGTTTGTTTTTGTTTTAACAACACCAATTTCTCAGCTTTAGCTGGCCAGCATCAAATGCCCCATAAAACAAAGATTTTTTTTCTTTTTTTTCTGTTTTCTTATCTTTGACATCTCTCCCACAGTTTCCTCTCCTTACTCTCTCCTGCTAATCCCTGCACCCTTCCTCTCTTCTACATATCTACTCAACCACCATTTCCTCTTCAAAAAAAGAACAAGTCTCCAAGCAGCAACAGTCAGACAGGACAAAGCAAGATATGGTAAGACAAAACAACACAATAAGATATAGTGAGTCTCAAGGGCAAACAAAATGGTCAGTTATATACCAGTTTCCGTGGTTACAAATCTCAGAAGAACATCAACATAGCAGCCATAACATATATACAGAAGACCTTGGGCAGAACTATGGAGACATTGGGTACCATGCTTGCCATTTCAATCTCTGTGGCCTGTGTGAGTCCTACTTAATTTATCCACTGGGCTGTATTCTCCTGTTGTCCTTCATCCTCTCTGACTACTTCAGTCTTTTTTTTTTCTCACTTTTACATGATTCCATAATCTCTGAAGGAAGGGACCTGATGGTGACCTTCAATTTAGCCTCTTTCTGTATAATGTCTGGCTATGGGTTACACACTCCATCTGCTGCTAGAGAAAGCCTCTGTGGTAATGACTGGACATGAAACTGATCTGAGCATAGCAGAATATCATTAGGAATTATTTTATTGATATTTTGCCAGTTGCATTTGAATCTACACTTAAAATTTAAATATAACAATTTTCACAGTTTTTTCAGGTTTGCAATTTTGTGTTTGTGAATATCATCATTATTCGGGTTTTTCCCTAATCCTCTATTAAGTCTACTTTAGACTATTGCAATTTATATAGGAAATAAATAGCATATTTGATGTAGTTGCAGCTATTTTCTTTCCCTTTATAGTTGTAAGGATAAAACTTAATTCTACTGTGGAGCAGGCACTTGCAAGATTTTCTAATCCCACTTCCAGTATAAGAACAAGCTTTGTTAAATTCTTTATGGAGTCACAGACCATCCTCAGAGTAATAAGGCTAATTGATTCCTTTAAAATATTTGTAAGTTATCTGTCACTTCATATAGTAATGTGACAGATTTATTTTCTTAATACTCCCTATTGAAAAACAATTATGTTGCATATATAAAAATTAAAGCAGCACTTGTCAGTGAAGCCATGGAGGTAGCACATATCAAACAATGACAGGGTTCATCATGGCATTCTTTGAGTGATGGGGATAATATGTTACTAATTATACCAGTAGCACAGGGGAAAGAAATTAGCTAGGCTTAGCCAAAGCAGCTGATTAATAGGCATGAATTAATAGACATGAATAATGTCTTGGTACCCATGAGATCTAGTGGATATGATTATATAAATGATTGACAGGTTATCAGTCTTAAGCATTAATATTTTGCAAATTGTAGGTAAAGGTCGAAAAGCACCATTTAGTTTGATTCATTCTATTAAACACAGCTTTTGTGTGTTTTAAAAGACTTCACCATCTATAGTATTCTTGTGAAATTTGATATGAACTTATCATGCCAAGGCATTCCTCAAGCACATGGGATACCTCCCCAGCTCTTATCTTTTCTGCACGTGTGCTTGAGAAGATGTTAGCCAGTTTTAACATCTTTAAAAAAAATCACTAAGTATTAAGAAATTAAAGAAAAAGATATGTATTCCAATATATATCAGTGGTTCCAGTGAAGGAGAGTGTAATCAGGGAATAAGCTCACACCCCTTTCATATTTGAAATATTTACAGAACAAAATGAGTGCCACATACAATTCAGAATGTGAGAGACTGAAACTGCAGAATTAAAGAGGATTCCTAGGTTTCCCAAAAATCCTTCAATAGTTAAATTAAAAATTACTGAATAAATATGTAACTATCTTTTCAAAATATATAGAAATATTTTTAAATTTGATTCCTACCAAGTTAAGTGAGTTTTGAAATTGAAATCTTAGACCAGAAAAGATGGTTTAGTGGGTTAAGAGCTTTTACTGCTCTTGAAGAGGACCAGCATTTACTTCACAACATCCATATTACAGCTCACAATCATTTGTAAATCAAGTTCCAGGCAATCTGATGCCCTGTTCTGGCCTCAATTAGGCTGGCAGGTGGTTCACTCCGTGTGTGTGTGTGTGTGTGTGTGTGTGTGTGTGTGTTCAGGAAAACAATGACACATAAAATAAAATAAATCTAACAATAAGAAAATGAACATCTTTGTCTTTTTTTACAACCAGGTGTGATTTTTACTCCTGAATAATTACTTACTTAGGTTGAAAATTGCTAGACATTAGGAAAGAACACTTCTGAGTTTTTCTAATAGAGTTTCCAGAATAATTAACTAAGAGGGA
Organism: Mus musculus; assembly: GCF_000001635.26. NCBI lineage: Eukaryota > Metazoa > Chordata > Mammalia > Rodentia > Muridae > Mus > Mus musculus. The sequence continues at coordinate 20,740,362 of NC_000072.6, read as the reverse complement.
AGAACTTTCCTAAATGTAAAAGGCACCAACCATACACTGGGATCCAGGGTGACATTAAAGAGGAAGAAGAAATGTTTGTGCTTCTCCACCCCTTAAAGCAATGCCCACTCACATGCCTCTGCTTAGATCACGCTCTCCTGTTTTAACACAGACTCAGAAGCAATAGAAGCAGGATGAACTGACCTTCTGAAAATGTTAGCAAAAATAAACAAACTCCCTTCATTGAGTTTTTTTGTACCTGCAAGAAAGTTGAATATACTGGGTTATTAATAGGTGCACAATGAAAATATTTCACATATTAGGAGAAAATTACATTCATGAGTCATCTGCAAGTTTTTTGTTTGGTTGGTTTTGGTTTTGGAGGGTTTGTTTCTTTTCATCAGGAGAAAAGGATTTATTTCAATGTATAACTTTCAGGACATGCACAATTACTAAAGGAACTCATCCAAGAACTTCAACAGAGACGTAGGGGAAGGAACTGAAGCAGAGGTCCTGACGGAGTGCAGCCTATTGTCCTGTTCCTCATAAATTGCCCAATTTGTCTTCTTATATGACCCAGGATGACTAGCTTAGGAACAGCACAGCACACAGTCATCTGGGCCCTCCCACATCAATTATCAATCAAGAAAATGCAGTGTATGCTTCCTCTGTAACTTTATAACCACCATCTAGTAATTGATTTGTGAGGAGATCAATGTCATTCACTTTGAGATACTTAAACTTAAAGCCTCAGAAGAGTATCAACCACAATACCTGGCATCAAACAGTTGCTATTATAAACGTGAATGGGGCATATACCTCATGGTCAAGAGGATTATTTAAAGAATTTAAGCTCATAATTTAGAATGATAAAACATGGATTATCAATTTTATATTTGAATTAATCTATGAAGATCTCAAAGTCTGAAGGCCACCCAGGAGATTTGTTGCACCTAGGGCAACAAGTAAGGCAACCTACTGAATAATATCAGCAATGTGGAACCCCAAGGAGCCAAGCAGACTCAGGACTCATCCCTTCTGCTCCATACCCTTTCTGGCCTGCACCTGCCATCAGAGCAGTAGCAGTTGGTCTTATGCTTGTCTCTTGCCATCTGGTTATCTCTGAGGTTAGCTGGTCTGGTTGTCTTTTTCTGGAGCCTTCCTCCTGTGTCCCTGGGTTGCTGCCATTAGTAGCTTGCCTGTTCCTTTGAAGACCCCATTGTCTAAAGGCCTCCCAGGAGATCTGCTGTACCCAAGGCAACAGACACCACAGTATGAAAGCCTCCCAGGATATCTGCTATACACAGGCCAACAAACTCCAGCATCTGAAGTCTCCTAGATCTGCTGCAGTCAGGGCAACAGGTCATCAGTGTTCATGTCCCTCTGAGGAATCCACAGTCTGAAGGACTCCCAGGAGATTTGTTAAAACCAGGGCCACTGGTCTCCCAGGATTCCTGGAGCAACCCAGGGACACAGGAGGAAGGCTCCAGAAAAAGACAACCAGACAAGCTAACCTCAGATATAACCAGATGGCAAGAGACAAGAATAAGACCAAAAGCAATAGAATCCAATATACGTTGGCACCATCAGAATGAAGTTCTTCTCCACATCAAGCCCTGGCTATCCCGAAAACTAAAATTCTGACTTAAAATCCTATCTCATGAAAATAACAGATTATTTAGAGATGATATAAATAATTCGCTGAAAGAAATACAGAAAAATCCAGGTAAATAGGTAGAATCCCTTAAAGAGAAAGAAAAACATCCCTTTAAGAAGTATAGGAAAACAGAATCAAACTGATGAAAGAACAGAAAAAAAGTTGTCAAAGACCTAAAAATGGAAGTAAAAACAATAAAGAAAACACAAATGGAAACATTTCCTGCAAATGGAAAAACCTAAGAAAGAGGTCAGAAGCTACAGATGCAAGCATCAACAACAACAACAACAACAAAAACAAAAAATACAAGAGAAAGGACAGAGAATCTCAGTCTTCAAAGATACATACCTTTGGAGTAATTTCCAGAATGGTCAAAGAAAATACCAAAAAAAATTAATAATAAAATAATAATAATAAACCCCTAACCCAAAATATTCAGGAAATCCAGGTCACAAATGAAAATACCAAATCTAAAAATAATAGGAATAGAAGACAGTGAAGATGCCAAGCTCAAAGGACCAGAAAATGTCTTCAACAAAATCATAGAAGAAAACTTCGCCCATGTAAAGATAGAGATGGCCATAAATGTGCAAGAAGCCTATAGAACACCAAAAAGATTGTACCAGAAAAGAAAATCCTCTCATCACATAATAATCAAACTGCTAAATTCACTGAATGACGAAAGAATATTAAAAACTGTAAGGGAAAAAGGTCAAGTAAAACATAAAGGCAGATCTATCAGAATTGCACCAGGTGTCTCATCAGGGAACCGAAAAGCCAGAAGGACCTGGCCAGACATCATGCTGACCATACAAGAACACAAACCCCAGCCCAAGCTACTATACCCAGCAAAACTATCAATCAGCATAGCTGGCTAAATCAAAATATTCTAGGATAAAACCAAATTTAAGCAATATCTATCTGTCAATCTAGCATTACAGAAGATTCTAGAAAGAAAACTCCAACACAAGGAAGGTGCCTACGCCAAAGAAAACAAGATATTAAACAACTCACAACAAAGCAAAAAGGAGAGAATAATGGGCACATAATGCCACCTACAACAACAAATATTGAAGGAACAAACAATCATCTCTCTTTAATATCTCTCAACATCAATGAACTCAATTCCCCAATAAAATGACATGAGTTAACATACTGGATACACAAACAGGACCCAGCATTACATAAAAGAAATACATCTCAATAACAAAGACAGACACTAGCTCAGAGTGAAAGACTGGAAAAATTCTCCCAAGCAAATCATCCCAAGAAACAAGCTGGAGTTGCCATTCTAATATCCACCAAAATAGACATTCAACCAAAAGTTATCAAGCAAGATGAGGAAGGAGACTTCACAATCATCAAAAGAAAAATCAGCTGGGTGTGGTGGCACACACCTTTAATCCCAGCACTTGGGAGGCAGAGGCAGGTGGATTTCTGAGTTTGAGGCTAAGACTAACTCAGGTGAAAGCACATGCTGGTGATAATGTGGAGAAAAAGGAACACTCTTCCATTGCTGATAATTCTAAACTGGTACAACCACTCTGAAATCAATCTCAAGGTTCCTCATGAAATTGGAAATATATCTATCTGAACATCCAGCTAATCCACTCTTGGGCATATACCCACAAAATAACCCACCATACCACAGGGGCATGTGCTCCACTATTTTCATAGTGGCCTTATCAGTGATAGCCAGAAATTGGAAAAACCCCAGATGTCCCACAAGGGAAGAATGGACACAGAAAATATCGTTCATTTACACAATGACTCAGCTTAGAAACTCAGCTATTAAGAACAAGACATCCTAAATTTTGCAGGCAAGTAGATGGAACTAGAAAATATTATCCTGATTGAGGTAGCTCAGACTGAAATGAACTTGCATAGTGTGTGCTCACTGATAAGTGGATATTCGCAAAAAAAAAAATAATAATACAGAATACCTAGGCTATAACCCACAGAATTTAAAAATGTTAACAGGCCAAAGGGACAAAATGAGGAGGGGAACAGGATAACAAGATCAGGTATTTGGGTGTTAGGAACAGGAGAGAAGTCCTGAGAGCCAGCAGAATGAATGGAAATATGCAACCTTAGGGCCAGGTCGGAGGTAGATGGAGGTACTCTCTAGAATGTACCAGAGGTCTGGGATATGAGAGACTCTTAGGACTCAAAGGTGGGGCCTTTGATTAAATGTCCTACAGTGGGGAAAAGGAACTCAAAATGTCCACCTCCATTAGAAAGACAGGACTTAGAGTGGACAGATGGGGTTGCCATCTACAGTAAAAATCTCTGACCCAGAATTGTTCATGTCTAAAAGAACTTCAGGAAGAAAAATGGAGTAAAGCCTGAGGGAAAGGATATCTACTGACCAGCTCAACTTGGGATCTACCTCATGGGGAGGCTCAGAGACCTGACACTATTACTGATGCTATGGTGTGCTTACAGACAGGAACCCAGAATGGCTGTCCTCTGAGAGACCCAACAAGCACCTGACTGTGAAAGAGGAAGATATTTACACCCAACCAATGGAATAAAGTCAGGGATCCCTGTGGTTGAGTTAGGAAAAGGCTTGAAGAAACTGAGGAGGAGGTTGACTTCATAAGAAAACCAACAGTCTCAACTAACCCGGACCCCTGAAATTTGTCAGACACTGAGCCACCAACCAGGCAGCAAACAGGAGCTGGTCTGAGGTCAGGACACATATATAGCAGAAGACTTATTGGCCTGGCCTCAGTGAGAGAAGAGGGGCCTAACCCTCAAGAGCCTTGAGGCCCCAGGGACTGGAAAGGTCTAGAGGGTGTTTGTATGTGGGTGGGGGGATATCCTCTTGGATATAGGGAGGAGGAGAAATGGGTTGACAAACTGTGGGAGGGTGGCTCAGGAGGGGTTAAGAACACCCTGTAAAAAACTAAAGCAGTAAATGTTGTACAAGTCAATATATAGAAAATAAAATGTCTAATTATGAGAGAAGTGAAGATATCCTTAGTACATCTTGAACCTAAGTTACTGTTTTAGCATAAGTTGTTGTAATTCCAAAAGAAGACCACAGTAAGCTTTATAAGACTATATGTGTGAAAATAAATATGGTTTCTTCACCTCAGATTTAATTAATTACATTTGTTTTATGACTGTTTTGGGAGAAGGCATGGAATAATATCTCTTCTTTTTAGATAGAGTACTAATGGCAGACTATAAAAAATTTATAAAAAATGCAGTTTAGAGAATTAATGCATTTGTTGATTCTAATTATAGAAATGTAGAAGAATGAGCATAGGGTGATTTCTTGGAGTATTTATGGTTTACAGGGAGTTGAATTACTCAAAAGTTTATCTCAGCATTCTGGGGACTCATGAAGGAAAGCTGCATCCCTAGTGCTCCTTACATGACTTGCAGCTCCACAACCAGTAGAAAGAGTGTTGTGCTTGTAAATTTCAGGAGTTTCCTGAAGCTTGTAAGTTTTGTTGCTTCTGGAGAACTATGATTCTGTTTGTTTTGTGAGACCTAACAGATCTTCCTACAGGAAGGAATGTTTCAATTAGGAAGAAATAGATATATTCCAAGATTTTAAGGAAAAAAAAACAGAAATAAAAGCTTAACTTCTCTGATTTTGCTTTTGTAGAAATCCAGAACAAGAAAACCAATCACATGAAAGTGGAGGTGGGGCTGTTACTTAGTAGTTTAACATATAAGTTTCACAGAAACTATCAGACTAGAATAAACTCTTCCTTCGTCAAGTGGATAACTCAAGTTTTAACCATTCTTTGATCTAAGAATTATCTTTGCCAGTGATATAAGAAATTACTATTGCCAAACTATGTCTTAGGGTAATTTCCATAGTTATTATTTATTAATGTAGCCGAGACTAGAAAATTTCTGGAATTTTCAATACAAATTTCCTCAAGATTGGCATAGTGTTCTGTTTAAATGACTTATGCGTAGGGCAGAAGGAAAGTGTTGTTTCAGAATAAGAAGCATTAGTTATGAATATCTATGTAAAAATACTCAATAAAATTCTTGCAAACCGAATTCAAGAACACATCAAAGCGCATACTAGCAGCTTGACAACACATCTAAAAGCTCTAGAAAAAAAGGAAGCAAATTCACCCAAGAGGAGTAGACGGCAGGAAATAATCAAACTCAGGGACAAAATCAACCAAGTGGAAACAAGAAGAACTATTCAAAGAATTAACCAAACGAGGAGTTGGTTCTTTGAGAAAATCAACAAGATAGATAAACCCTTAGCTAGACTCACTAGAGGGCACAGGGACAAAATCCTAATTAACAAAATCAGAAATGAAAAGGGACACATAACAACAGATCCTGAAGAAATCCAAAACACCATCAGATCCTTCTACAAAAGGATATACTCAACAAAACTGGAAAACCTGGACGAAATGGACAAATTTCTGGACAGATACCAGGTACCAAAGTTGAATCAGGATCAAGTTGACCATCTAAACAGTCCCATATCCCCTAAGGAAATAGAAGCAGTTATTAATAGTCTCCCAGCCAAAAAAAGCCCAGGACCAGATGGGTTTAGTGCAGAGTTCTATCAGACCTTCAAAGAAGATCTAATTCCAGTTCTGCACAAACTATTTCACAAAATAGAAGTAGAAGGAACTCTACCCAACTCATTTTATGAAGCCACAATTACTCTGATACCTAAACCACAGAAAGATCCAACAAAGGTAGAGAACTTCAGACCAATTTCTCTTATGAATATCGATGCAAAAAACCTCAATAAAATTCTCGCTAACCGAATCCAAGAACACATTAAAGCAATCATCCATCCTGACCAAGTAGGTTTTATTCCAGGGATGCAGGGATGGTTTAATATACGAAAATCCATCAGTGTAATCCATTATATAAACAAACTCAAAGACAAAAACCACATGATCATCTCGTTAGATGCAGAAAAAGCATTTGACAAGATCCAACACCCATTCATGATAAAAGTCTTAGAAAGATCAGGAATTCAAGGCCCATACCTAAACATGATAAAAGCAATCTACAGCAAACCAGTAGCCAACATCAAAGGAAATGGAGAGAAGCTGGAAGCAATCCCACTAAAATCAGGGACTAGACAAGGCTGCCCACTTTCTCCCTACCTTTTCAACATAGTACTTGAAGTATTAGCCAGAGCAATTCGACAACAAAAGGAGATCAAGGGGATACAAATTGGAAAAGAGAAAGTCAAAATATCACTTTTTGCAGATGATATGATAGTATATATAAGTGACCCTAAAAATTCTACCAGAGAACTCCTAAACCTGATAAACAGCTTCGGTGAAGTAGCTGGATATAAAATAAACTCAACAAGTCAATGGCCTTTCTCTATACAAAGAATAAACAGGGTGAGAAAGAAATTAGGGAAACAACACCCTTCTCAATAGTCACAAATAATATAAAATATCTTGGCATGACTCTAACTAAGGAAGTGAAAGATCTGTATGATAAAAACTTCAAATCTCTGAAGAAAGAAATTAAAGAAGATCTCAGAAGATGGAAAGATCTCCCATGCTCATGGATTGGCAGGATCAACATTGTAAAAATGGCTATCTTGCCAAAAGCAATCTACAGATTCAATGCAATCCCCATCAAAATTCCAACTCAATTCTTCAACGAATTAGAAGGAGCAATTTGCAAATTCATCTGGAATAACAAAAAGCCTAGGATAGCAAAAAGTCTTCTCAAGGATAAAAGAACCTCTGGTGGAATCACCATGCCTGACCTAAAGCTTTACTACAGAGCAATTGTGATAAAAACTGCATGGTACTGGTATAGAGACAGACAAGTAGACCAATGGAATAGAATTGAAGACCCAGAAATGAACCCACACACCTATGGTCACTTGAACTTCGACAAGGGAGCTAAAACCATCCAGTGGAAGAAAGACAGCATTTTCAACAATTGGTGCTGGCACAACTGGTTGTTATCATGTAGAAGAATGCGAATCGATCCATACTTATCTCCTTGTACTAAGGTCAAATCTAAGTGGATCAAGGAACTTCACATAAAACCAGAGACACTGAAACTTATAGAGGAGAAAGTTGGGAAAAGCCTTGAAGATATGGGCACAGGGGAAAAATTCCTGAACAGAACAGCAATGGCTTGTGCTGTAAGATCGAGAATTGACAAATGGGACCTAATGAAACTCCAAAGTTTCTGCAAGGCAAAAGACACTGTCAATAAGACAAAAAGACCACCAACAGATTGGGAAAGGATCTTTACCTATCCTAAATCAGATAGGGGACTAATATCCAACATATATAAAGAACTCAGGAAGGTGGACTTCAGAAAATCAAATAACCCCATTAAAAAATGGGGCTCAGAACTGAACAAAGAATTCTCACCTGAGGAATACCGAACGGCAGAGAAGCACCTGAAAAAATGTTCAACATCCTTAATCATCAGGGAAATGCAAATCAAAACAACCCTGAGATTCCACCTCACACCAGTCAGAATGGCTAAGATCAAAAATTCAGGTGACAGCAGATGCTGGCGTGGATGTGGAGAAAGAGGAACACTCCTCCATTGTTGGTGGGATTGCAGGCTTGTACAACCACTCTGGAAATCAGTCTGGCGGTTCCTCAGAAAATTGGACATAGTACTACCGGAGGATCCTGCAATACCTCTCCTGGGCATATATCCAGAAGATGCCCCAACTGGTAAGAAGGACACATGCTCCACTATCTTCATAGCAGCCTTATTTATAATAGCCAGAAGCTGGAAAGAACCCAGATGCCCCTCAACAGAGGAATGGATACAGAAAATGTGGTACATCTATACAATGGATTACTACTCAGCTATTAAAAAGAATGAATTTATGAAATTCCTAGCCAAATGGATGGACCTGGAGGTCATCATCCTGAGTGAGGTAACACATTCACAAAGGAACTCACACAATATGTACTCACTGATAAGTGGATATTAGCCCAAAACCTAGGATACCCAAGATATAAGATACAATTTCATAAACACATGAAACTCAAGAAAAACGAAGACTGAAGTGTGGACACTATGCCCCTCCTTAGAAGTGGGAACAAAACACCCATGGAAGGAGTTACAGAGACAAAGTTTGGAGCTGAGATGAAAGGATGGACCATGTAGAGACTCCATATCCAGGGATCTACCCCATAATCAGCATCCAAACGCTGACACCATTGCATACACTAGCAAGATTTTATTGAAAGGACCCAGATGTAGCTGTCTCTTGTGAGACTATGCCGGGGCCTAGCAAACACAGAAGTGGATGCTCACAGTCAGCTAATGGATGCATCACAGGGCTCCCAATGGAGGAGCTAGAGAAAGTACCCAAGGAGCTAAAAGTATCTGCAACCCTATAGGTGGAACAACATTATGAACTAACCAGTACCCCGGAGCTCTTGACTCTAGCTGCATATGTATCAAAAGATGGCCTAGTCGGCCATCACTGGAAAGAGAGGCCCATTGGATACACAAACTTTGTATACCACAGTACAGGGGAACGCCAGGGCCAAAAAGGGGAAGTGGGTGGGTAGGGGAGTGGGGGTGGGTGGGTATGGGGGACTTTTGGTATAGCATTGGAAATGTAAATGAGCTAAATACCTAATAAAAAATGGAAAAAAAAGAACACTTCAAAACAATCATTCACCATGATCAAGTCGGCGTCATCCCAGAGATGCAAGGTTGTTCAATATACAAAAATATATTAACACAATCCACTATGTAAACAAACCCCCCAAAAATAATCACATGATCACCTTCTTAGATGCAAAAAACGCATTTGACAAAATACAGCACCACTCCATGTTAAAATTATTGGAGAGATCAGAAATTCAAGGTCCATACCAAAACATAATAAAAGCAGTTTACTTCAAACCAACAGCCAATATTAAATTAAATGAAGAGATACATGAAACAATCCCACTAAAATCAGGTACAAGACAAGGATGCCCACTCTGTCCTTAACTATTCAGTTCACTCTGCCCTTATCTATTCAGTATAGTACTCAAAGTGTGTAAGACAACAAAAAGAGATCAAGGGGATATAAATTGGCAAAGAAAAATAAAGATATCATTATTTGCAGATGATATGATAGTATACATAATTGACTCCAAAAATTCTACCAGAAAACTTTTCCAGCTGATAGACAACTTCAGCTAAGTGGCCAGATACAAAATTAACTCAAATAAATCAGTAGCCTTCCTTTACACAAATGATAAACAGGGTGAAAAGAAATTAGGGAGACAGTTCCCTTCACAATAGCCAGAAATACTAAATGATATCTTGGGGTAACTCTAACCAAACAAGTGAATGGCCTGTATGACAATAACTTCAAGTCTCTCAAAAAAGAAATTGAAGATCTCAGACAATGGAGAGATCTCCCGTGCTCATGGATTGAGGGAATTAATATAGTAAAAATGGTGATCCTACCAAGGGTAATCTACAGATTCAATGCAATCCTCATCAAAATCTCAACACAATTCTTCAAGAACAGGGGAAGATCAATTCTCAAACTCATCTGGAAAGGCATAAAAACAAAAAATACAAACAAACTAAAACAAACAAACAAACAAAATGGAGGGGATAGGGGATTTTTGGAGAGGAAACTAGGAAAGGGGATAACATTTGAAATGCAAATAAAGAAAATATTTAATAAAATAAAAAGAAATTCTACAAGAAATAACAAATAGACAATAAAGATAATTAATTCCTCAAAAAAGAAAAAAAAAGAGAAGATAATGTGGTTCATTTACACAATGAAGTACTAATCAGCTATTAAGAATGATGACATTCTGAGTTTTGCAGGTAAATGGATGGAACTAGAAAATATCATTCTGAGTGAGGTAAATCAGACCCAAATGGCCATGCACGGTATGCACTCACTAATAAGTGGATATTAGCCAAAAAGAAAACTTAAAAGAAAAAAAGAAGGAAAACAAAATGAAAGTACAGAATAATCAAGATATACTCCACAGAACTCAAAATATTCAACCAGCTGAAGGGGCCAAGTGATGGTACCTTAATCCTCCTTGGGAGGGAGAAGAAATCAATCACAAAGGGCTGTGAAGGAGTGGAAGTTGGCAGGGGGTATAAGAGGGGAACCAGATCTAGTATTTGGTGAGGGAAAAAGACTGAAGCCCACAGTGTCAGCAGAAAGAATAGAAACAGGCCACCTTGGGAGGTAAGAGGTTGAGGGAACCCTCCAGAATACACCAGAGACCTCAGAGATGAGAGACTCATCAGGACTCAAAGGGACTGATCTTAGATAAAATGTGGGACAGTAGGGAGAGGAAGCTTATAGAGCTCACCTTCTGCAGGAGACAGGGCATCAAGTGAGGGATGGGGTTGCCATCCCACAGTCACATCTCTGACCCATAATTGTTCCCGTCTGACAGAACTGCAGGGATGGAAATAGAGAGAAGCCTGAGGAAAAGAAGGTCAAGTGTGAGGAGCCGGTGTGGCAGCAGTCCCAAGAAGGCGCCTGGGACTGCAGCTAAGTCTTATGACTTGCACCTGACTTCCTCATACACCTGAAAATAAGCCACAACCATCGTGAGAGCTTCGCAGGTGCACCTGGATACTGGCGAATCCATTTTGGTGGAGACATGCCCCTGCTGCCCTGATTAGCTGCGTGCCTGGTGAGGTGACATGGCCTGCCATGAGTAGATGAGGGTTGAGAGTATATAAGAGTGAGAGGCCTGGGTTAGAGGGAAAGATAAATTTGAGAGAGATAAAGTTGAGAGAGATAAAGTTGAGAGAGATAAATTTGAAGCGAGAGAGATGAAGACTGAAGTTTGCTGAATAAACTGCTGTTAGAAGGACAGGTGGTCGTGTTGTTCTTGCTGGTCGAGAGCGGACGTGACAGTCAAGCAACAGGCCCAAAGTGGGATCCAGCTCAAGGGGAGGTTCCAAGGCCTGACACTATTACTGAGGCTGTGGAGCACTCATAAAAAGGGACCTATCATGACAGTACTCCGCAAGACCCAACAAGCAGCTGGAAATGTCAGAGGCAGATATTTGCACCCAATCAATGGAAAGAAGCTGCTGACCCCTGTGGTTGAGTTATGGAAAAGCTGGAAGAAATTGATGAGGAGGGAGACCCTGTAGGAGGACCAGCAGTCTCAATTAAGCTGGCCCCTAAGATCTTTCAAACACTGAACCACCAAACAGGCAGCATACACCAGCTGATATGTGGTGCCCAACATGTATACAGCAGAGGACTGCTGGGTCTGTGTCCTTCAGAGAAGATGCATCTAACCCTCAAGAGACTGGGGGCCCCAAGGAGTTTAGATGTTTGATTGTGAGGGGGTTAGGGATGGGGACATCCTTGTTGAATCAGGTAGGTAGGAAGAGTTATGGGATATGTAACAGTCAGAGGGTGAGTGGTGGGGGCATGAAATCTAGAGTGTAAAAATTAAATACATAAAAGACAAAAAAAAAAGAGAGATAATTGCTTTTGGTCCCTTCTACATTTAGAAAGTCAACTAGGAGATGTATTTAGTCTTGAGATGGATGTCCACAGGCTAGGTGAAGTGAAGCTCATATTATAACATTTTCATTCATTATGGCATAATTTCTGTAGTGAATTAATTTGTATGGTAACTCATAAAGTGTTTCATTTTTAGCTTTAAGAAGTGAACTTCAGTTTCTTTGGCAAATGAACATTGTAATAAAGAAATTAACTATAGAGCTTATGTTGAACTGAAGTTTATGTTCTTAGAAGCAAACTTTTAAAAGGTAATAGTATTTTCATTTATTTTTAAATAATTCATCTCTGTTGAAAGAAAAGATGTAACACTCAATGAAAAATTCATATACCAAGAAAACTGTCCACCAGTGATTTGTTAATTTCTAATGGAGAATAAATGGTTTTAAGTAAGTCTCTACTTTTATTTTTGCGATTATAATTTGATTTCAACATTTCTTCTCTCCCTCTCCTCCATTCAAACCCTTTAAACTGTCCGGACTCTCCTTCAACTCCTCTCAACTCTCCTTCAAATGTGTGGCTTTCCTTTTATACTAATTGCTACTTTATGCATGCATGACTATATTTATACATATTGTAAGGGTCTGAGAGCCGCTGAAGGATGACCCCAGACTCAGAGAGTACACAAAAGCAAAGTGTTTATTCTGCAGAAACAAACAGTTGTGGGGATGGGAGAGCATCCATTCATATAAAATGGAGAACCTGAGATGAGCTCTCAGACTCCTTTTAAGCGCAGTTAGGTGATTTCCAGGGACAGCTAGGTAGCTTCTAATATGATTGGTTAGGTAGGCAGCAGCCATATTAGTACATTTTTATTGGTTGCTATATTGGCCAGGCCTTAGACAATTTTCAGGAACTAACTCAGCTCTTGGGCTTGTTATTTATCCCAGCTGGATGTCAGGGCCATTGCTGTCATAGATTAATGACCCTTGTATGAAGTTTTCCTCAGAAATCTTGCCTGCTTCTCTGGGAAACTGAAACTTTTCTAATTCTAACATTTTAGACCACACATTTGCCCCTTTAGTTTGGCTCCTTCTCAAATCTTTGATTGGGATTTAGGGGTTGATATTGAGATTTTAATACCATAAGTTGGACTGTGGACACATGTTCTTTGATAAATCTTGTAAGACTCATAGGTGGATTAGACTTTCGTGCCTGTAGCAGTGTTAGTAACACCCAGCTGATTTTGAGTGACTCATTGTGGTTATCGTCAGCTTAAGTCAGTGCTATAATAGTAAACATCAGAATTTGTAAAGTCTTAGCTTTAGAAGGTCCTGAGTGTCACAGAAGTTTCCATGCTGATGCCTTAGATTGGTTTGGAACTCTTTCTCATGGAGGATGCAGTTGCTGGGTCTTCTCTAGTCCTGATGTTTGACATGAAAGTGATGAATCTATGTTTTTATTCCATCAAATTTTATAGCTGTGGTTGTTATCAGGATCCCTGTGTGTAGACCTATCTATAGAATGGTTCAAGGTTTCTGTGATTGCATCTTTTAATGCAAACTTGGCAATTGGCCCAAAGCAATGGGAATTAGGAGGGAATGTAGACTCATAGATTTGAAGGATGGTTGACTTATATATGTGTCTGCACCCTATGGATATCCTGCATAGACTCCAGAAAGTTTTAATGATCATACTCTACAAGAATTTCAGGTTGAAATTTAGGTGATTGTTGTGGTGATGAGGTGGGGCGCGGGGTATCTCTCGTTCTCCCATATAGCAAGTCAAAGGGAGTTAGTCCTAGAGTGTAGTAGGGGTATGTCTAGCCTTGTTTTAGGTGTAGAGAAGGAAGGCCATCCAGTCACCACAAGTTTCTAGAGTTCATTTAATTAATGTCTCTTTTAGGTTCCAATTCATTATTTCTACCTGTCTAGCTCTGAGAATGATAGGCACAATGAATCTGTCCCCATAATTTTAATAAGAGATTATGTTACCTAACAGATGAAGGTCTGCCCATTGCCATATAACATCAATGAAGGTGATCCATACCCTGGGATGATATATTCCAGTGGCTTCTTGGCTACTACAGTGACAGTTTCCTTGAGCCTGTGGATACCTTTGTCTATCTCAGAAGTCCAATTTAAGGTATTTTCTGCCTCCTAGTGGCCTCATAGAGGTGCCTAGCAATCTCAGTAAATCCTAGCACCCAGAGTCTGCAGAACCCTGCTGAGACCAAGAACTCATATATTTGATGAGACTCGGGAACAGGAATGTTGAGGTTCTTTTTAAGCCTAAGACACCAGATGTTGTCACCCCTTGAGTATATACTCAAGGCAAAATACTTCCATTCAGCAGAGCTCTGCTATTTTTAAACACACCTGATAAATAATCCAGTCCAGTTCTCTGAAAAAATGTGGCAGTCCCCAAATGTCAAGTGTCTTTATCTGGGGAAGATATAAGGAGATCATCAACAAACCACAAGAGAGCTATTTTTGGGTGGGCCTGCCATTATTCACCCAGATCTTCATGGAGTGCCTGATCAAAGGTAGGGAAGTTTTTAAATCCCTGTGGCAATCAGTCCATGTTAACTGTCCATTAAAGCCATGCTCTGGGTTGCTCCATTGGAAGGCAAATTTGGGCTGACTAGCTGAGCTAGTGGCAAGACGAAGAAAGCATCCATGAGGTCCAGATTATGTAAACATTCGGTTAGGTGGCAGACTGCTCAGCAAGGTGTATGGGTTGGACATTGCAGGGTAGATATCTTCTACTCCTACCCACCCACCCCCCTTTTTTCTACTTCTCTCTCTCACTTCTTTTTTTTTTTCCCTTCGAGGCAGGGTTTCTCTGTATAACCCTGGTGCTGGAACTCACTTTGTAGACCATGCTGGCCTCGAACGCAGAAATCTGCCTGCCTCAGCTTTTTACTTCTCTTAAGTCTTGCACTGGTTGGCAGTCATTGGAATATGGTTTTCTCACTGGCAAGAGAGGGGTATTCCAAGCCAACTCACAAGGAACTATTATTACTTGTTCCCAAAGCTGGTTTATGTGTGGCATTATTCTTAATTTTGCCTCCAGGGGCATGGTGTATTGGCAGACTCTGGCTGAACTGGCTCTGGCTTTAGTTTTATAAGGATTGTGGCTCAATGTTTGGCTAGCCCCATGGGACTTTTGTCCACCCATACCCATACATAGAATCTCTTCCCAGAACCTTTCCATGTAGGAGTCTTTGTCAAAGTTCAGAGAGGATGTGGCATAGAGCTTATATTCCTCCTCGAATGCCACAGTCAAGATAAGCATGGAGTCATTAGAACTTACACTCCCTCAGAGCCAAAGTGGTTTGGGTTCCCATCTTAATCATGAGGACTCAGCCAAAGCCAACCAATACATCGTTGGAAAAACAAATGTCCCAAAATACTAAAAGGAGAAAAGCCTAATATTCTACAAAGCAAGAACTAAGTGCTTGGGGTTATCAGGATTCCTATCCCTCCAGGAGTCCTGGTTAATCCAAAAGTGAAGAAGGGGAAGCTAATAAACTTCCTTATAGACACATGAGTGCAACATTCATTCTTGAAATATACTATGGGACTCCTGTCTAAGAGAACCTGGGTGCAAGCATCCACTGGAGTTAATCAATATCAATGGACTATCTAATGAAAGATGCATTTAGGGATGGGACAGATCACCCATTCATTCTCATGGGATGGGTATCAAGTTGGACCCGTTACTCATTGGCCATTTCTCCAGTCTCAGATCCATCTACTGCCCATGCATTTCTTATAAAGAGGGATTTGGGGGGGGGGTCAAAAGTTTGTGGGTAATGTGTTGTCCCTAACACTACATGGGGGTTCCTGATTAGTCATAGGAGATCATAGATTTTTCAAGTTCTGTATCTTCAGTACTGTGTGTACTGGCTGGTTTTGTGTCAACTTGACACAAGCAGGATTTATCATAGAGAAAGGAGCTTCAGTTGAGGAAATACCTCCATGAGTTCCAGCTATAAGGCATTTCTCAATTATTGATCAAGGTGAGAGGTCCTCTTGTGGGTGGTGCCATCCCTGGGCTGGTAGTCTAGTGTTCTTTAAGAAAGCAAGCTGAGCAAGGCAGGGGAAGCAAGCCAGTAAGAAACAACATGGTGTCTGCATCAGCTCCTGCTTCCTAACCTGCTTAAGCTCCAGTCCTGACCTCCTTTAGTGATTAACTGCAATGTCAAAATGTAAGGTGAATAAACCGATTTCTCCCCAATCTGCTTCTTGGTCATGATGTTGGTGCAGAAATAGAAACCCTGATTAACACAACCACAATGATTTCCAGGTGCCTCCCTTTACTCAGGAGTTCTGTCTCTTCCGAGAGATGACCCCTACCTACTTGCCTCCATCAGTTACAGATTTCCATTCATTCTCTTGGCCATCTGTCTATCTCTCCTGTCCCTCCACACATATGTTCCAGAACCCTCAATTCCACTTTGCATCACAAATCTCAATCAGCTCCCTCCCTCCATCTGCCTATGACTATTTTATTCCATCCTTTCTTGTGTCTTCCTTTTTGTTTAGTTTCTTTTAGTCTGTGAATTGTAGCATGTGTATACTGTATTTTATGCTAATATTCACTTACAAATTAGTACATACCATTGATGTCCTGTTGGGGCTGGCTACCTCACTCAGGATAATATTCTCAAGTTCCATCCATTTATATGCAAAATTAATGATGTCTTTGATTTTAATAGCTGAATAATATTCCATTGCACAGATGGACCACAACCCTTTATTCATTCTTTAGTTGAAGGATATGTAGTTTTTTACTAGCTTCTGGCTATTACAAATAAAGCTGCTGTGAACAATGTTGAGCAAATATCTTTGTGGGATGGTGGAGTGTCTATTGGGAATATGCCCCAAGAGTAATATAGCTAGATCTTGAGGTAGAACTACTCTCAGATTTTTGATAAATGGCAAAGTGGCTGCTGAAGTTTGCATTCCTACCAGCAATGGAGGAGTTTCCCCCTTATTCTATTTTCTCTCTAGCATGTGATATATTATGAGTTACTTAGCCATTCTTGTGGGTGTAAGATGGAAACTTGAATTTTTGAACATTTTTTTACGTGTGTCACTGCCATTTGAGAATCCTCTGTTGAGAATCTTTGTTTAGCTCTCTCTCTATTTTAAATTGGGTTATTTGGGTTATTGGTAACTAACTTCTTGATTTCCTTATAAATTATGAATATTATCCCTCTGTCAGATGTAGTGTTAATGAAGATGCTTTCCCAATCTGTAGTCTGCCATTTTGTACTATTGAAAGTTTCTTTTGAAAGTTTGGTTTTCAGTTTAATGAGGTCCCATTTAGCAATTGTTGGTCTTAGAGCCTGAGCCACTAATGTTCTGTTCAGGAAACTGTCTCCTGTACCAATGCTTTCAAGATTATTTCCTACGTCCTCTTCTGTGATACTTACTGTATCTGGTTTTATGTTGACATCATTGATCCACTTGAACTTGAACTTTGTGCAATGTGATAAATCTGGGTGTATTTTCATTCTTCTACGTGGAAACATCCGGTTAGATCAGCATCATTTGTTGAAGATGCTTTCTTTTTTTCCATTGCATAATTTCGGCTTCATGATAAAAAATAAAATGCCCATCAGTGAGTGGGCTTTTGACTATATTGCATAAATCAATGCAATTATATTTTTGGGTCTTTGATTATATTGCATAGATTAATGTGTTTGTTTCTGTCCAATACAATACAGTTTTTATATTGTTCTATATTTGCAGCTTGAGGTCAGGGATGGATATTCCTCCTGGAATTGTTTTATTGTTTATAAATGTTTGGGGGAATCTGAGATTTTGTTTTTCCTTATGAAGTTGAGATTTCAGTCTATAAAAATTGTGTTGGAATTTTAATGGGGATTGCATTGAATCTGTAGATTGCTTTTGATAAGATGGCGATTTTCACTATATTAATTTTATCTATCCATAAACATGGAAGATCTTTCTGTCCTCGGATATATTCTTCAATTTGTTTCTTTGGGGACTTGAAGTTCTTGTTATATGGATCTTTCACTTGCTTGATTAGAGTAATACCTAGATATTTTATATTATTTATTGCTATTATAAAAATTGGTTTTCCCTAATTTAGTTCTCAGCCCTTTATAATTTGTGTAATGGATGGCAACAGATTTCTTAGTTTTCTATACATCCACTTTGCTTGATGTGTTTATCAGCTATAGAAGTCTCCTGGTATAATTTTTGGGAATATATATATATATATATATATATATATATATATCTTATCATCCACAAATAACGATTCTTTGACTTCTTTTCTAATCTGTATCTTCTTGATCTATTTAGTTGTCATACTGTTTTGGCAAGAAACAAAATCAGAAATGAAAAGGGAGATTAAAAGAGAACATTATGAAATCCAAAACATCATCATATCCTACTACAAAAGGCTATACTCAACAAAACTGGAAAGCCTGGATGAAATTTCTAGTAAGATACCAGGTACCAAAGTTAAATCAGGATCAGATTAATGACCTAAACAGTGTCATATCCCCTAAAGAAATAAAAGCAGTCATTAATAGTCTCCCAACCAAAAAAAATGGGTTTAGTGTAAAGTTTAATCAGACCTTCAAAGAAGAACCAATTCCAATTCTCCTCAAACTCTTCCACAAAATATAAACAGAAGGTACTCTAACTAATTCATTCTATGAATCCACAATTTCTCTGATACCTAAACCACACAAAGACCCAACAAAGATAGAGAATTTCAGATCAATTACCCTTATGAATATTGATGCAAAAATACTCAATAAAATTCTCCATGACCAAATCCAAGAAAACATCAAAATGATCATCCATCATGATCAAGTAGGCTCCATCTGCAGGGATGTTTTAATATACGAAATCCGTCAAAATAATCCACTATGTAAACAAACACAAATACAAAAAAAAAATGTAATCATCTTGTTGGATGCTGAGAAAGCATTTGACAAAATAAAACTAACATTCATAATAAAAGTGTTGGAAAGATCAGGAATTCAAGGCCCATACTTAAACATAATAAAAGCAATCTACAGCAAACCAGTAGCCAACATCAAGCTAAATGGAGAGAAGCTGAAAGCAATCCCACTAAAATCAGGGACTAGACAAGGCTGCCTACTTTCTTCTTACCTATTCAATATAGTACTCAAATAACTAGCCATAACAATTAGACATAAAAGGAAGTCAAGGGGATACAAATTGGAAAGGAAGAAGTCAATATATAACTATTTGCAGATAATATGATGGTATATATAAGTGATCCTAAAAATTCCACCAGAGAACTCCTAAACCTAATAAACAGCTTCAGTGAAGTAGCTGGATATAAAATTAACTCAAACAAGTCAGTGGCCTTTCTCTACATACAGGATAAACAGGCTGAGAAAGAAAAGAGGGAAACCAATCCCTTCACAATGGTCACAAATAATATAAAATACCTTGGTATGACTCTAACTAAGGAAGTAAAAGATCTGTATAAGAACTTCAAGTTTCTGAAGAAAGAAATCAAAGAAGATGTCAGAAGATGAAAAGATCTTCCATAATAATGGATTGGCAGGGTCAATATAGTAAAAATGGCTATCTTGCCGAAAGCAATCTACATATTCAATGCAAGTCCCATCAAAATTCCAACTCAATTCTTCGCCAAGTTAGAGAGGGCAATTTGCAAATTCATCTGGAACAACAAAAACCCTAGGAAAGCAAAAACTATTCTTAATTATAAAATAACCTCTGGTGGAATCACCATGCCTGACCTCAAGCTCTACTACAGAGCAATTGTGATAAAAACTGCATGGTACTGGTACAGTGACAGGCAGGTAGACCAATGGAATAGAAGTGAAGACCCCAAAATGAACCCACACACTTATGGTCACTTGAAATTTGACAAGGGAGCTAAAACCATTCAGTGGAAAAAAGACAGTGTTTTCAACAAATGATGTCACACAACTGGCTGTAATCATGTAGAAGACTGTGAATTGATCCATTCTTATGTCTTTGAACAAAGCTATAATACATATATACACTACATATAGTATATACTACATATATATATATACACTACACACACACATATACTACATATATATATATATACTACACACACACATATATATTACACACACACATATATACTACATATATATATATATATATATACTACACACACACACATATATATATGTGTGTGTGTGTATATATATATATATACATATAAAACTCAAGAAGATGGACTCCAGAAAATCAAATAATCAAATAACCCCATAAAAATTGGGGTACAGAGCTAAACAAATAATTCTCAACTAAGGAATACCGAATGGCTGAGAAGCACCTGAAAAAATGTTCAACATACTTAATAATCAGGGAAATGCCAATCAAAACAACCCTGAGATTACACTTCACACCACTCAGAATGGCTAAGATCAAAAATTCAGTTGACAGCAGAGGCTGGCGTGGATGTGAAGAAAGAGGAACACTCATCCATTGTTGGTGGGATTGCAAGCTTGTACAACCACTCTGGAAATCAGTCTGGTGGTTCCTCAGAAAATTGGACATAGTACTACTGGAAGATCCAGCAATTCCTCTCCTGGGCATACACCCAGAAGAAGTTCCAAGTGGTAAGAAGGACACATGCTACACTATGTTCATAGCAGCCCTATTTATAATAGCCAGAAGCTGGAAAGAGCCAAGATGTACCTCAACAAAGGAATGGATACAGAAAAAATGGTACATTTAAACGTTGGAGTACTACTCAGCTATTAAAAACAACAAAATTCTTAGGCAAATGGGTATAACTAGAAAATATCATCCTGAGTGAGGTAACCCAATCACAAAAGAATACACATGATATGCACTCATGGACAAGCAGATATTAGCCCAGAAACTTAGAATATCCAAGATACAATTTGCAAAACACATGAAAGTCAAGAAGAAGGAAGACCAAAGTGTGGATACTTTGTTCCTTCTTAGAATGGGGAACAAAATACCCATGGAAGGAGTATAGAGACAATGTTCAGAGCTGAGATAAGAAGGAAAGACCATCCAGAGACTGCCCCACCCGGGGATCCATCTCACAAACAACCACCAGACCCAGACACTATTTCATATGCCAGCATGATTTTGCTGAAAGGACCCTGTTGTAGCTCTCTTGTGAGGGGATGCCAGTGCCTGGCAAATACAGAAGTGGATGCTAACAGTCATCTATTGGATGGAACATAGGGCCCTTAATGAAGGAACTAGAGAAAGTACCCAAGGAGCTAAAGAGTCTGCAACCCTACAGGAGGAACAACAATATGAACTAACCAGTCCCCCCCCCCCCCCCAGAGCTGTGTCTCTAGTTTCATATGTAGTAGAAGATGGCCTAGTCTGCCATCAATGGGAGGAGAGGCCCTTGGTCTTTTGAAGATCATATGCCCCAGTACAGGGAAATGCCAGAGCCAGGAAGTGGGAGTGGGTGGGTTGGGGAACAGGGTGGTTGGAGGGTATAGGCGACTTTGAGGATAGCATTTGAAATGTAAATGAAGAAAATAGCTAATAAAGAAAAGAAAAAAAACAAATTAAAAAAAGAAAAAAAGAAATTCAAATACTGTATTAAATAGATAGGGTGAGATTTGGCAGCCTCTTCTTATCTTTGATTTTAGTGGAATTACTTTTAGTTTCTTTCCATATAGCTTTATGTTGACTATTGGCTTTCTATAATTTGCTTTGAATATTGTTAGGCCTGTGTCTTGTATTCTTAGTCTCTCTTATATTTTTAACACAAAGGGGTGTGGAGTTTTGTCAAAGGTCTTTTCATCATGTACGGATGTGATTTTTTTTCTTTCATTTTGTTTATATGGTGGACTAAGCTGATGGATTTCCATATATTGAACCATTCTTTTTTTTTTTTATTCTTTTTTTTTATTTTTTTTTTATTATTATTAGGTATTTTCCTCGTTTACATTTTCAATGCTATCCCAAAGGTCCCCCATACACACCCCCCAATCCCCTACCCTCCACACCCCCTTTTTGGCCCTGGCATTCCCCTGTACTGGGGCATATAAAATTGTAAGTCCAATGGGCCTCTCTTTGCAGTGATGGCCGACTAGGCCATTTTTTGATACATATGCAGCTAAAGACAAGAGCTCCCGGGTACTGGTTAGTTCATATTGTTGTTCCACCTATAGGGTTGCAGTTCCCTTTAGCTCCTTGGGTAATTTCTCTAGCTCCTCCATTGGGGGCCGTATGACCCATCCAATAGCTGACTGTGATCATCCACTTCTGTGTTTGCTAGGCCCCGGCATAGTCTCACAAGAGACAGCTATATCTGGGTCCTTGCAGCAAAATCTTACTAGTGTATGCAATGGTGTCAGCATTTGGAAGCAGATTATGGGATGGATCCCTGCATATGGCAATCACTAGATTGTCTATCCTTTCGTCACAGCTCCAAATATATTCTCTGTAACTCCTTCCATGGGTGTTTTGTTCCCATTTCTAAGAAAGGGTAAAGTGTCCACACTTTGGTCTTCGTTCTTCTTGAATTTCATGCGTTTGGCAAGTTGTATCTTATATCATGGGTATCCTAAGTTTCTGGATTAATATCCACTTATCAGTGTGTGTGATTGGGTTACTTCACTCAGGATAATACCCTCCAGGTCCATCCATTTGCCTAGGAATTTCATAAATTCATTTTTTATAGCTGTATTCCATTGTGTAAATGTACCACATTTTCTGTATCCATTCCTCTGTTGAGGGGTATCTGGGTTCTTTCCAGCTTCTGGCTATTATAAACAAGGCTTCTATGAACATAGTGGAGCATGTGTTCTTCTTACCGGTTGGGACATCTTCTGGATATATGCCCAGGAGAGGTATTGCGGGACCCTCCAGTAGTACTATGTCCAATTTTCTGAGGAACCGCCAGACTGATTTCCAGAGTGGTTGTACAAGCTTGCAATCCCACCAACAATGGAGGAATGTTCCCCTTTCTCCACATCCTCTCCAGCATCTGCTGTCACCTGAGTTTTTTATCTTAGCCATTCTGACTGGAGTGAAGTGGAATCTCAGTATTGTTTTGATTTGCATTTCCCTGATGATTAAGGATGTTGAACATTTTTTCAGGTGCTTCTCTGCCATTCGGTATTCCTCAGGTGAGAATTCTTTGTTCACCTCTGAGCTCCATTTTGTTTTCCATTTTTTATTAGGTATTTAGCTCATTTACATTTCCAATGCTATACCAAAAGTCCCCCATATCCACCCACCCCCACTCCCCTGCCCACCCACTCCCCCTTTTTGGCCCTGGTGTTCCCCTGTACTGGGGCATATAAAGTTTGCAAGTCCAATGGGCCTCTCTTTCCAGTGATGGCCGACTAGGCCATCTTTTGATATATATGCAGCTAGAGTCAAGAGCTCCGGGGTACTGGTTAGTTCATAATGTTGTTCCACCTATAGGGTTGCAGATCCCTTTAGCTCCTTGGCTACTTTCTCTAGCTCCTCCATTGGGAGCCCTATGATCCATCCATTAGCTGACTGTGAGCATCCACTTCTGTGTTTGCTAGGCCACGGCATAGTCTCACAAGAGACAGCTACATCTGGGTCCTTTCAATAAAATCTCGCTAGTATATGCAATGGTGTCAGCGTTTGGATGCTGATTTTGGGGTGGATCCCTGGATATGGCAGTCTCTACATGGTCCATCCTTTCATCTCAGCTCCAAACTTTATCTCTGTAACTCCTTCCATGGGTGTTTTGTTCCCAAATCTAAGGAGGGGCAGTGTCCACACTTCAGTCTTCATTCTTCTTGAGTTTCATGTGTTTAGCAAATTATATCTTATATCTTGGGTATCCTAGGTTTTGGGCTAATATCCACTTATCAGTGAGTACATATTGTGTGAGTTTCTTTGTGAATGTGTTACCTCACTCAGGATGATGCCCTCCAGGTCCATCCATTTGGCTAGGAATTTCATAAATTCATTCTTTTTAATAGCTGAGTAGTACTCCATTGTGTAGATGTACCACATTTTCTGTATCCATTCCTCTGTTGAGGGGCATCTAGGTTCTTTCCAGCTTCTGGCTATTATAAATAAGGCTGCTATGAAGATAGTGGAGCATGTGTCCTTCTTACCAGTTGGGGCATCTTCTGGATATATGCCCAGGAGAGGTATTGCTGGATCCTCCGGTAGTACTATGTCCAATTTTCTGAGGAACCGCCAGACTGATTTCCAGAGTGGTTGTACAAGCCTGCACTCCCATCAACAATGGAGGAATGTTCCTCTTTCTCCACATCCACGCCAGCCTCTGCTGTCACCTGAATTTTTGATCTTAGCCATTCTGACTGGTGTGAGGTGGAATCTCAGGGTTGTTTTGATTTGCATTTCCCTGATGATTAAGGATGTTGAACATTTTTTCAGGTGTTTCTCTGCCATTCGGTATTCCTCAGGTGAGAATTCTTTGTTCAGTTCTGAGCCCCATTTTTTAATGGGGTTATTTGATTTTCTGAAGTCCACCTTCTTGAGTTCTTTATATATGTTGGATATTAGTCCCCTATCTGATTTAGGATAGGTAAAGATCCTTTCCCAATCTGTTGGTGGTCTTTTTGTCTTATTGACGGTGTCTTTTGCCTTGCAGAAACTTTGGAGTTTCATTAGGTCCCAATTGTCAATTCTCGATCTTACAGCACAAGCCATTGCTGTTCTGTTCAGGAATTTTTCCCCTGTGCCCATATCTTCAAGGCTTTTCCCCACTTTCTCCTCTATAAGTTTCAGTGTCTCTGGTTTTATGTGAAGTTCCTTGATCCACTTAGATTTGACCTTAGTACAAGGAGATAAGTTTGGATCGATTCGCATTCTTCTACACTATAACAACCAGTTGTGCCAGTACCAATTGTTGAAAATGCTGTCTTTCTTCCACTGGATGGTTTTAGCTCCCTTGTCGAAGATCAAGTGACCATAGGTGTGTGGGTTCATTTCTGGGTCTTCAATTCTATTCCATTGGTCTACTTGTCTGTCTCTATACCAGTACCATGCAGTTTTTATCACAATTGCTCTGTAGTAAAGCTTTAGGTCTGGCATAGTGATTCCGCCAGAAGTTCTTTTATCCTTGAGAAGACTTTTTGCTATCCTAGGTTTTTTGTTATTCCAGACAAATTTGCAAATTGCTCCTTCCAATTCGTTGAAGAATTGAGTTGGAATTTTGATAGGGATTGCATTGAATCTGTAGATTGCTTTTGGCAAGATAGCCATTTTTACAATGTTGATCCTGCCAATCCATGAGCATGGGAGATATTTCCATCTTCTGAGATCTTCCTTAATTTCTTTCTTCAGAGATTTGAAGTTTTTATCATACAGATCTTTCACTTCCTTAGTTAGAGTCACGCCAAGATATTTTATATTATTTGTGACTATTGAGAAGGGTGTTGTTTCCCTAATTTCTTTCTCAGCCTGTTTATTCTTTGTATAGAGAAAGGCCATTGACTTGTTTGAGTTTATTTTATATCCAGCTACTTCACCAAAGCTGTTTATCAGGTTTAGGAGTTCTCTGGTAGAATTTTTAGGGTCACTTATATATACTATCATATCATCTGCAAAAAGTGATATTTTGACTTCCTCTTTTCCAATTTGTATCCCCTTGATCTCCTTTTGTTGTCGAATTGCTCTGGCTAATATTTCAAGTACTATGTAGAAAAGGTAGGGAGAAAGTGGGCAGCCTTGTCTAGTCCCTGATTTTAGTGGGATTGCTTCCAGCTTCTCTCCATTTACTTTGATGTTGGCTACTGGTTTGCTGTAGATTGCTTTTATCATGTTTAGGTATGGGCCTTGAATTCCTGATCTTTCCAACACTTTTATCATGAATGGGTGTTGGATCTTGTCAAATGCTTTTTCCGCATCTAACGAGATGATCATGTGGTTTTTGTCTTTGAGTTTGTTTATATAATGGATTACATTGATGGATTTTCGTATATTAAACCATCCCTGCATCCCTGGAATAAAACCTACTTGGTCAGGATGGATGATTGCTTTAATGTGTTCTTGGATTCGGTTAGCAAGAATTTTATAGAGGATTTTTGCATCGATATTCATAAGAGAAATTGGTCTGAAGTTCTCTATCTTTGTTGGGTCTTTCTGTGGTTTAGGTATCAGAGTAATAGTGGCTTCATAAAATGAGTTGGGTATTGTACCTTCTACTTCTATTTTGTGAAATAGTTTGTGCAGAACTGGAATTAGATCTTCTTTGAAGGTCTGATAGAACTCTGCACTAAACCCATCTGGTCCTGGGCTTTTTTTTGGTTGGGAGACTATTAATAACTGCTTCTATTTCTTTAGGTGATATGGGACTGTTTAGATGGTCAACTTGATCCTGATTCAACTTTGGTACATGGTATCTGTCCAGAAATTTGTCCATTTCGTCCAGGTTTTCCAGTTTTGTTGAGTATAGCTTTTTTGTAGAAGGATCTGATGGTGTTTTGGATTTCTTCAGGATCTGTTGTTATGTCTCCCTTTTCATTTCTGATTGTGTTAATTAGGATTTTGTCCCTGTGCCCTTTAGTTAGTCTAGCTAAGGGTTTATCTATCTTGTTGATTTTCTCAAAGAACCAACTCCTCGTTTGGTTAATTCTTTGAGTAGTTTTTCTTGTTTCCACTTGGTTGATTTCACCCCTGAGTTTGATTATTTCCTGCCGTCTACTCCTCTTGGGTGAATTTGCTTCCTTTTTTTCTATGGCTTTTAGATGTGTTGTCAAGCTGCTAGTATGTGCTGTCTCCTGTTTCTTCTTGGAGGCACTCAGAGCTATGAGTTTCTTAGAAATGCTTTCATTGTGTCCCATAGGTTTGGGTACGTTGTGGCTTCATTTTCATTAAACTCTAAAAAGTCTTTAATTTCTTTCTTTATTCCTTCCTTGACCAAGGTATCATTGAGAAGAGTGTTATTCAGTTTCCACGTGAATGTTGGCTTTCCATTATTTATGTTGTTATTGAAGATCAGTCTTAGGCCATGGTGGTCTGATAGGATACATGGGACAATTTCAATATTTTTGTATCTATTGAGGCCTGTTTTGTGACCAATTATATGGTCAATTTTGGAGAAGGTCCCGTGAGGTGCTGAGAAGAAGGTATATCCTTTTGTTTTAGGATAAAATGTTCTGTAGATATCTGTCAGGTCCATTTGTTTCATAACTTCTGTTAGTTTCACTGTGTCCCTGTTTAGTTTCTGTTTCCACGATCTATCCTTTGAAGAAAGTGGTGTGTTGAAGTCTCCCACTATTATTGTGTGAGGTGCATTGTATGCTTTGAGCTTTACTAAAGTGTCTTTAATGAATGTGGCTGCCCTTGCATTTGGTGCGTAGATATTCAGAATTGAGAGTTCCTCTTGGAGGATTTTACCTTTGATGAGTATGAAGTGTCCCTCCTTGTCTTTTTTGATAACTTTGGGTTGGAAGTCGATTTTATCCGATATTAAAATGGCTACTCCAGCTTGTTTCTTCAGTCCATTTGCTTGGAAAATTGTTTTCCAGCCTTTCACTCTGAGGTAGTGTCTGTCTTTTTCCCTGAGATGGGTTTCCTGTAAGCAGCAGAATGTTGGGTCCTGTTTGTGTAGCCAGTCTGTTAGTCTATGTCTTTTTATTGGGGAATTGAGTCCATTGATATTAAGAGATATTAAGGAAAAGTAATTGTTGCTTCCTTTTATTTTTGTTGTTAGAGTTGGCATTCTGTTCTTGTGGCTGTCTTCTTTTTGGTTTGTTGAATGATTACTTTCTTGGTTGTTCTAGGGCGTGATTTCCGTCCTTGTATTGCTTCTTTTCTGTTATTATCCTTTGAAGGGCTGGATTCGTGGAAAGATATTGTGTGAATTTGTTTTTGTCGTGGAATACTTTGGTTTCTCCATCTATGGTAATTGAGAGTTTGGCCGGGTATAGTAGCCTGGGCTGGCATTTGTGTTCTCTTAGTGTCTGTATAACATCTGTCCAGGCTCTTCTGGCTTTCATAGTCTCTGGTGAAAAGTCTGGTGTAATTCTGATAGGCCTTCCTTTATATGTTACTTGACCTTTCTCCCTTACTGCTTTTAATATTCTATCTTTATTTAGTGCATTTGTTGTTCTGATTATTATGTGTCGGGAGGAATTTCTTTTCTGGTCCAGTCTATTTGGAGTTCTGTAGGCTTCTTGTATGACCATGGGCATCTCTTTTTTTATGTTTGGGAAGTTTTCTTCTATTATTTTGTTGAAGATATTAGCTGGCCCTTTAAGTTGAAAATCTTCATTCTCATCAATTCCTATTATCTGTAGGTTTGGTCTTCTCATTGTGTCCTGGATTACCTGGATGTTTTGAGTTAGGATCCTTTTGCATTTTGTATTTTCTTTGACTGTTGTGTCGATGTTCTCTATGGAATCTTCTGCACCTGAGATTCTCTCTTCCATTTCTTGTATTCTGTTGCTGATGCTGGCATCTATGGTTCCAGATCTCTTTCCTAGGGTTTCTATCTCCAGCGTTGCCTCGCTTTGGGTTTTCTTTATTGTGTCTACTTCCCCTTTTAGTTCTAGTATGGTTTTGTTCATTTCCATCACCTGTTTGGATGTGTTTTCCTGTTTTTCCTTAATGATTTCTACCTGTTTGGCTGTGTTTTCCTGCTTTTCTTTAAGGGCCTGTAACTCTTTAGCAGTGCTCTCCTGTAATTCTTTAAGTGACTTATGAAAGTCCTTCTTGATGTCCTCTATCATCATCATGAGAAATGTTTTTAAATCTGGGTCTAGATTTTCGGTTGTGTTGGGGTGCCCAGGACTAGGTGGGGTGGGAGTGCTGCGTTCTGATGATGGTGAGTGGTCTTGATTTTTGTTAGTAGGATTCTTACGTTTGCCTTTCGCCATCTGGTAATCTCTGAAGCTGGCTGTTTTAGTTGTCACTGTTAAGAGCTTGTTCTTCAGGTGACTATGTTAGCCTCTATAAGCAGACCTGGAGGGTAGCACTCTCCTTAGTTTCTGTGGGCAGAGTATTCTCTGCAGGCAAGCTCTCTTCTTGCAGGGCAGGTACCCAGATATCTGGTGTTCGAACCAGACTCCTGGCAGAAGTTGTGTTCCACTCACTAGAGGTCTTAGGATCTCCTGTGGAATCTTGTGTGGGCCCTTGCGGGTGTCAGGCGACTCTGCTGGCAAGGTAGCCCGGGGCTCGAGTGGAGCGGAAGAGTTTTGTGCCCCAGAACAAGCCCGGGTAGCCTGCTTCCCTATGTACAGCAGTCTCAGGTTCCGCACGATTGGATTGGGGCAGGCGCTATGTTCCACTCACCAGAGGTCTTAGGATCCCGTGGGGAGTCCCGTGTGGACCCTTGCGGGTGTTGGGCAAGACTCTGCTGGCAAGGTAGCCCAGGGCTCGAGTGGAGCTGAAGGGGCTTGTGCCCCAGATCAGGCCCGGGTAGCCTGCTTCCCTATGTACCGCAGTCTCAGGTTCCGTGCGATTGGATTGGGGCAGGCGCTGTGTTCCACTCACCAGAGGTCTTAGGATCCCGTGGGGAGTCCCGTGTGGGCCCTTGCGGTTGTTGGGCAAGACTCTGCTGGCAAGGTAGCCCGGGGCTCGAGTCGAGCGGAAGGGACTTGTGATATTGAACCATTCTTGTATTTATGGGATAATGTCTGCTTAATCGTGTGTGTGTGTGTGTGTGTAACTGGATTTGTTTTGTGAATTCTGATTATTTTTTCATCAATGTTCATAATATTTTTTATCATGCACCCTAGGGCTAAGGATAAGCTAATAAGCAGAGGGTAGAAAGATTTTAAGAATTAAAAGATGAATGAGTGAGCTATGACATGTCTATACTGCTATCCTGATCTTACAGAAGCTGTAGTTGTCTACACTTGACCTGTACAAAACAGGACCCGCTGTCAGTCAAACATAATTTAGGTGGGGACTCATAGGGCTCTAGTTCCTTACTAAAATCCTGGCTAGTGATAGATTATCTGGGGGACACAGTCTTGAATTTGGTTTTATACACATGAGTAAATCACAGTTGCCATGGTTAGGTCTAAACAGTAGTCACACAGAGGGCTCTGGTTATATTCAGTTAGTCAGGAGAGAAAACAAAAGGATATGAACATGGAAGAGGGACTTAAAGGGAAAAAATAATAGGTTAACAGAAATGGGAGGAAGTTAAGAAAAGATGCCAGTGAAAGTAATGGGGATATATTATAAATATCTTGAAAATTGCCAAAGATGATATTTAGTACAAATTATATCTAAATTAGATCAACGTATGAATAAAGAGGCAGAAACTCTCTCCCTTGCTCTGTCTCTCCTCTTATAGTAAAAATTTGCAACAATGCTTTGTGACTTAACACTTGACCAATTAAAAGGAGGCATTCTGAAGTCCAAATAAAACTTTCTTTATATAAATTTCTAATAACTGAAGCTTGAGTTTTATAGAGGAAGGAAAAGTTTAGTTCTATCCTGTGCATTTTGTATTCTCCTCAACAGTTACAGTTTGTGGGTTTACACTTCAAATAAAAATAAATAAATAAAACAAGCCAACGGAGAAGTATAACTGTGCTTTTTCAGCTTGCTTCCAATGTGAGGTGAATACTAATATTTTATTCCCTTCAAAAGTGGTGAAAAATTGGTCATTGAAAACACTGAGTATGTTGGTGAGGCACTGCCTAGAGCCAATGCTTCATTCACCCTAACTTTCCTTTAAATTGAATTTCAGCTCAGAGAGGGGAAAAATGGGGAAGAAAAAAAAAAAAGGAAATCAGCGAAAGCAATAACAGTGTAGAGAATGTACATTCAAATCTGTCTTCTTATTTATGCTACAAAATGTAAAAAAGAAAAATTCGGCTTAATTTTATATATTTTTTTCAGTTAAGCACTTGTGATATAGTTCAAGAATCAATTTGTATGTTTTATTTGAAAT
The DNA here is from genome assembly GCF_000001635.26 of Mus musculus. Classification (NCBI taxonomy): domain Eukaryota; kingdom Metazoa; phylum Chordata; class Mammalia; order Rodentia; family Muridae; genus Mus; species Mus musculus. The sequence goes on along the minus strand of NC_000072.6, from coordinate 20,709,427 downwards.
CCAGTCTGACATCTGGCTTAACAAATATATGTATGAAAGATTTAGTTTTCCCCTTTCAGGAAAGTATTGGGAATATGAAGAAATTAAATTTGGTTTATTTCTCACACTTGCAAATACTGAAAAAATAAAATTATCATGAGTCAGTATTGAAAAGCTGTTTTATTTTCCTGAAGCATAGGGAAGGATATGCTGTTGCTATGCAATTATTAGACCTATGCTATTTTCCTGTGATCATTCAGGCTTGCTGTCTTTAGATGTCACTACTATCTGTTTGTATATTCTCACTATGGTCACTAGAGATCTGAACCACTGTGCTCCTTGAATTTACTTATTATCTTTGTCTGATGACTTCCAAATTTATTTCTCCTGAGTACACATGAGTCTCATAAGTCTAACTGGTAGTAGATAATTCTCTTAATGTAATTGTATCATAGCTCTTCGAGAAAATACTAAATATATATTCTACTGTCTTAATCACTACTGTATTTTCTCTTCCTCATAATCAATACAAAGTTATTAGTGGATATACATTCTGGTCTTTTTTTTTCCTCTAACCTCTTTTCTTTTTATAGTTCCACCACTATTAAGTGCATACTTGAGTCCCCAAACTGTTCTCTCTACATAGTAGGATCTCTAAAGGATATAAGCCATTTACACAATTACTTCATTTAAAACTCTGTGATAGGGGGTCTCTGGAGGGGAAACTGGGAAAGTGGATAACATTTTAAACGTAAATAAATAAAATATCCCATTTAAAAGAGAAATAAACACACACACACATAAAACCAAAACCACCTCTGTGTTGTCATTCCGTTCCTTCTGTGTTGAGTTTCAAAATGAATTTCTGTCCTCTTTTAACTCTTTAAAGTCCACATTCAACCTTTTTTTTTTTAAAAAAAATATAAATTTCTCTGTTAAAAAGTAATCTTTTGTTTTAGATCTAGAAACATAGAAACATGTTTTAGATCTTTAAATTTTAATTCTGTTTTGAAGCTTGTTGTGTGACATTAAACCCAGATGTTCCCACTTTCTACGTAGCCTTTGCATCTCAAATTATGCACTGCCACTTCCTAAAGGATTATTGAATTCTTCCATATGTCCTACCTCTGTTTAAAACTCTCTTTCTCATCCCAGATTGAGGGCATAGTTATATAGTGTTTATCTGCCTTCTAGCACTGCATAAGCTGTCACTTCACAAAGAACTAATCTCTTTTTTACTATTATACATAATTTAAATGATTCAATGTTTATTTTCCATCAAGTGTCATAATCCAGAATGAATGTCATGAATATTTTATTAGATACTATTAACAAAATAGTCATACTTTCCTTTTTATGTCCTTTAGTTTGGATATTATGATTCAGAAAGAACTAAGAATCTCTTTATGGTGTATGAGATATAGAGGGAAGTGGATATTCTTTTTAAAATTTTCACATAATAGTATTATTACTTCTTTGAGCTATCCTGTCTGTTGTTGTTTTAATACATCTTTTAGTCCAATTTTTGTTGCCATACATTCATGGATTTGGGTTTTAAATATAACTAGCTCTCCTTTCCCAAGAACCCATACAATATCAATATATACTAAGCTGACGGTGGGAGCTTTGAGCCTTTTTTCCTCAAATCTGGATGTTGACCAGTTTGATTTTGTGCTAATCTTGTACTGGTAAGCAGAGATTGTGAGTTTTTTTAATTCAGTCACCCTGTGGTCTTTAAAAGACACCATTTTCACTAATTTCTGGCTCTTACAATGTTTCTGCCATCACTTACATGCAATTTTACTTCAGGGGTGCAAAGGTGTGGCATATACACCACATTTGTGGGTGAGATCTCCATAGATACCTTCCCAGCACTGGACTAGCTGTGGATGTCTCTAGTAACTGCTATCAATTGTACAAAGAAGATATTCTGATGAGTTTTGAAAGCAGAAGTAATCCTTTGTTTTAGAACTTGGAACTTAGAAGCATGTTTATTCAGCACAAAATAGTATACCATTTAGGCCAATGACGTGTCCAAGTATGGGTTCTGTGATGCTATTCTTGGTTGTAAACTTGACTGCATCTGGAAAAAACTAAAACCAAAGATTCTGTGCATACCTCTAAAGAAATTTTTCTCAATCAAATCACTTGATGTAGGAATATTATTCAGTTCTAATCTGGATCCTTTAGATGGGAAGATTTTTTTTTATCATTTTTATAATTTCTTTCTTTCTTTCTTCCTTTCTTTCTTTCTTTCTTTCTTTCTTTCTTTCTTTCTTTCTTTCTTTCTTTCTTTTGCCATCTCTTGCAAGTCCATCCTTGGCATTAGAACCTACTTCTTTAGGATTCTGGCAAACAGTGAAAATGAGCAGAGATATCCACCCTTGTGGACTGAACAACTACTGTATTCTTGGTCATTGGTGGACTGCCTGTATCACAGGCTGTATCACAGGCTGTAAGACACACACACACACACACACACACACACACACACACACACACATATATATATATAGCAATTTATTTATTCAATATTATTCAATAGACATATTCAATAGACATATCTTGTATATATATGGTCCTATTTCATTGAATATATATATTGTATATACTTTCATAACATTTGTGCAACCTTTACAATGGTGGCATATCTTACCATACTGGTCATTATAATAACTGAAAGGTGAGATAGCTGGGTAACACTGTTGACTATATTGTTTTCCTTGTAGCTTGCATCTTCGGGATCTATAACACCTATCAACAGGAAGGAGGCTTGCCATTTGCTACCAACCTTATGTCCCCATGCCTTATTTCTAAAATACGTTTTGTATTTAGTCTATGGGTCTTGCCATCAATTTCTGTTGGACAATCAAGAGCAATGGCTCCACATTTGCTAGATTTTCTAAGAAATTTTACTAATCATTGTAAAAATCAGATATATCTTCCAGGTCCAAAAGAACCTCCTTGTCTCAAATTAAAAGTTATTGTGTGTGGTAGCCAGCACAATAAATGAACTCATACCTTGCCCAGTATGTATATTGAGTTTTTCCTTGAGTGACCATAATTGAAATATCAGTTGAAGTGGTACTTTATTATGGAAACACACATCAAATTATGCACTGGTTTTCAAAGCTAAGAGTAATTTTAAAATGTATAATTAAACAATGGCCATATTAACAATATGAAATAATTCTTAGAACCCAATATATTTCAAAAAATGCTAGGTATTAAAATTCTCTAGAATAGAAAGATTTAACAATCCTTCTATGAAAAAAATCCAAACTATAGGAAATAAACATTCAAGATAATGATAATTTACACATCACTATAAAGTGAACAATGTAACAAGAAATCAAACATTTAATAACCAAGCATTCATAAAATGATATAATATCTGATAAATGAGAGTATAATTACACTGAATTACAGATGTGAGCAGACACTGATCCAAGACAAATATAAATAGAGTTTTAAGCTGGCATGCTGTTGGTAACTGATAATTAGGTACTTCTGCTTATAGTACTGACTTTCAAAAGAACAGCAACAGCAATGACAACAACAACAACAACAACAACCTAGGACTTTTTGCTTTGTAACTATTCATATGCAATACCAAATTCCATCTTCGCTTCAGTTTTAATTCATCTATATGTATGATAAGTAGTCAATTTTATTTTGCAGGGATTTATTAATATTTTATTGCCCTAGTGGCCTTGCACTTTTATTATATATAGGTAATACATTTTAAAAAAATGTGTATTAGCTTCTAAGAAAGTTCCATTTCATTTGATGTCAATAATTGGGTAATTATGGCTTCTTGTAGAACTCTTTGTGGAATTCAACATCCCATACATTCTTTCCTCCATGGTATTAATGGATACTTAGTTTTCTGTGCCAGATATTCATGCAGCTGTTCAGACTAAAGAAGAAAACAGAAGATGAAGAACCTTTCTCTTGAATATAGATTTTGGTGCAAATGATTGAATGAAGAAAATACACCAATTGAGTTTATACAAAATCATTAGATTTATATAAAATTCAGGACCACATGACAGAGGGAAATAAGTGGTTCCTTGATAATGGAGTAGCAGAAGAAACAGCACACAACACAACAGGTGGTGATTTGATGCTTATGGCTATATTTATTATTTTGTCAGTGGTAACCACTTCAATGTGAGTTTATATAAGGAATCCAAAATCCCACATCAAATTCTATTTTTTAAAATCTTTTTGTAATTACAATTTCAAAAATAAGTACTTTGTAGAATTGTAGAAATTTAAATATGTAAATCAAATTTTTTCAGTTATACTTTTAAACTACAGTAAAGCTATAAAAACACTAAGGCCAACACTTCACATAAATCTTTAAAGAATATATATATGTGTATATATATATATGTGTGTGTATACATGTATATATATATATATATATATATATATATATATATGCAGATATCTATGTGATTTTATCATTTGGGTGCCACAGAATTCATAAAATGGTGTTACCATCGCTTGTGAGCCACTCAATATTTGAGGTTGGACAAAATATTTGGATGCTCTGGAAGAGCATAAAATTCTCTTAACTACTATGTCACGACTCCAACTCTAAAACTGTAAATATTTCTGAAGCAAAAATAGCAGCAGTAACTTATTTGTTGCTTTTCAAGATATCCTAATGATTCATAAACACAAAAGGAAGATCCCTGGGAGAATCAATCAATGCAATTCAAAGGAAATAAAGAGCTGAATTATGTCTAGAATATATATATATATTCTCAGCATGGATACATGATCTGTGATATTAGCAAGATGATGGAGTAGAAGAAACTAGTCTTCGTGTCTCCCATACAAACAAGAACTTCAGATCTGTCTTCAAAAAAAAAAAAAAAAGGTAGAAGACTAAGAATGCTTTTAGTTTCCACTTAAAGATCTGTGCTATCAAAGTTGAGTAACAACAATGCACTACAAGGAAAGAATCCATTCAAATATGAATATACTTGGTTTTATTGATAATGGCTATGAACAAAAAGCAGGGCAACAGTTGTTGTCAAAGGGGGAGTCACTGTGATTCCTAGTCTTCAGTTCTGTAGTAGACATTGGTGATTTCCAGCATGTTGCATTTTCTCTTCAGATAGCATATATTCTTGATCACTTCTCACATGAAGAATCTACCAATGTGTTAGGATGAGACAAAAGCATCCACATTTCCATCCCTGCCAAGAACATAGTCCCGATATTTCTAGGTGTGTTTATACTCTGGGATTTCTGTAGACTCTCTACCATGTCCCTATTCCAGGTCATAATTATGTGGATTTGCTCTGAACCATAGAATAGCATTATTTTTGTCATTTTCTGCATCAGTGAAATTTCACAATTGTGTACCTTCACTTCAGACCCTGATTCTACAACCTCCTTCCATGTAGCATTCAAGCTTCTGACATCGAGTCCTCTACCAAGTAACCTAATCAACTTGTCAATCTCTAGAATTGCAGTAACTCCTTTCTTAGCTGAATTTAGGACCATGGAGTGGTGTCATCACCTTCCATATTTCATTTCCAACAATTTCATCACTGGTACAAAATAAAGAATAACCTGTGCCCTAGAGGTTCAGTTTTTCTGAGCACATCTGCACTCTGGACACTGGTTTTGTTATCATTGATTCTGGCAGAGGCAGAGGCAGAGGCAGGCGGATTTCTGAGTTCGAGGCTAGCCTGGTCTACAAGTGAGTTCCAGGACAGCCAGGGCTATACAGAGAAACCCTGTCTTGAAAACAAAAAACAAAAACAAAACAAACAAACAAAAATACTACATGTATCTATGCTTCAGGAAGTAGTCCTCTGACTCATTGACAAACATTTATTTTATATCATTACAAATATTGCAGTGAAGTTACAGATGACACTCTTCCATACACCCTAGAAGAAAGTTCTGTCATATCTATCCCTGTTTTATATTGGTTGTATGGCCACTACATAGCATGTCATAACATGATTTTACTATGATCATGTTCAAAAGCTGAACCCAGTAAAATAGAAATCCTTTTGGTCTCTACTTTGCTGATGAGAGAGAGCAAGGAGTCCCTACTGAAGAGACTACGAGATGCCCCAGAAACTTGTCACCAAGCATTTGAGAGTCTTCACCATTATTGTAGACAAGCACAGGTGTATAAATTAAAGTCTTAAATAACTTTTATTTGTGAAAATCTAGGTGCAAGATTTGCATTCATAGCACATGTTGGATCATCAGTGCATTCTCACAGCTTACTCAGATGGTATTATAATTATCTCTAGAAAAAAAATAAAGGTACTCTGTAATGAAAATTATGCATAACATCCAAAATGAGAAGCTTTTCTTTAGAATACACAAATATCAATAGAAGGCAATAAGAAATTAAAAAGTAAATGAACACATATCATCATTATAACAAGTCATTTCCTTATAAACTATTCTAAATAAATGATGATATACCAATTTCTTGACAAAATAAATGAAAGTGGAACCATAAAGGTCATCAGGTTGGAGGCTATAGGCATGGTACACTGGTTAAGAGCACTTGATGCTCTTGTACAGGCTCTGAGGTTAGTTCCCATTAAGCACATTAGTGTGTGGGGAGCGGGTGTGGCGGCAGTCCCAAAGGCGCCAGGGACTGCTGCTAAGTCATATGATTTGCACCTGACTTCCTCATATAAACCACAAACATCTTGAGTGCTGCGCAGGTGTACCAGGATACTGGTGAATCCAATTTGGTGGAGATTTGCCCCTGCTGCCCTGACTAGCTGAAGCTGCGTGCCTGGTGAGGTGGCGTGGCCTGCTGTACGTGGATGTGAACTGAGAGTATAAAAGAGTGAGAGGCCCAGGGTTCGGGGGAGATATAAAAACAAGGGAGATATGAACAAGGGAGATATAAACAGGGGAGATATAAACAGGGGAGATATAAACAGGGGAGATATAAACAGGGGAGATATAAACAGGGGAGATATAAACAAGGGAGATATATGGAGAAAGAAGAAACAGGACTGAATAAATGTGTGCAGAAGGATCCTGTAGCAGCGTCGTTCTTCCTGGCCGGTCGTGAGCGCGCGCAACAGTTGGTGCCGAAACCCGGGACCTGGGACCCAGGACAAGGGAAAAGAAACATCTTCAGGCAAGAGCGAAGACCCCCTGCTACAGGGAGGATTCAGAACTGCATAACGGGGAAGAAGGGGTTAATAAAAGTTCCCGTGAAACAGACTGTTGAGAAGGATCCGGCGTGGATTCAGAACTCTTCAGCTGGGGAACGGTACTGATGAAGAGAAAGAAGAAAGATGAAGACTGAATAAACTGCTGTTAGAAGGACTGGTGGTCGCATCGTTCTTGCTGGTCGAGAGCAGGCGCGACAATTGGTGGCCCGTACGGGGAACCGACTCCCCCACCGAGTTCAGAACTTTCAGCAGTCAGTGGTTGCCGGCAGGGTAAGTTCACGGTGAGTGAAACTTGCGACCCCAGGAGTTTGGGAAGGACCTCGGATAAAATAGAGGTGAGCATAAAGTTGCCAGGAAGTAGGCACAAAGTAACCCAGGAGTTTGGGAAGGACCTCGGATAAAATAGAGGTGAGCATAAAGTTGCCAGGAAGCAGGCACAAGGTAACGAAAGGTTCCCGGTTTTGGGATAAGTTAAGGTTCCCGGTTTGGGGACAAGTTAAGGAACTATGATAACCTCAGTGTAGTGATCAATAGATCCTCGCTGTGTAGTTATGCTTTTTTCTCCCGTTGACCCTTTGTGGGTAGGTCTGATAGTTTTGGTCTTGTTTGTTCTGATATATGGACTCTGTTACTGTTTGAAACTGTGTGTAGAGGCAGTCAAGACAGGTCAGAAAATCCTTATAGAGCAACAAGAAAGTATGTCAGAAGAGGAAAAGGGCTTAAAAAGAAAAAAGAAAAAGAAAGGAGACACAGTGTTATCAGGTGGACAGAAAGGACAAAATAAAAGAGCCGAGGCGAAGGAGGAAGGCGAATTAGCTTCTGCGTCCTCTCCCTATGCCTCCTCAGCAGCCACCTGTAGGTGGACCTTCTGTCTGGAGATTTGGAGAGGATCGACCAGATCAGGTGTTGATGTGGGCGAGAGGGTCTGTTTGTGTGTTTCCACAGGACCAGACGGAACCTCTTTGGGTGCCAGAGAGATTGGTGAGACGCTGCAAGAATGAGGCTCCTGATCCAGTTGCCCCTGTGGATGTGGTGGATGATCCCACAAGCACAAACAATGGAGCCGAGATGGGAGATCCTTTCGGTATTCCAGAAGCCGATACCAGCTCGACATGACATTCAAATTTTTCCACGCTTTTTGATCCCTGAATTCCCCTTAAAGAGATAGCCCCTCTGGCTATCTATCCCTTGCTTCAGGGAAGATGAGCGGGGATGAGAGCCCTGGGATGTATGCTTGTTATAGTGTGTGTGTGTTTTGTGTTTGGCACATGTGTTAGGTGCAGAGTGTGCGGCCCGCACTTTCGCCATGGTAGCGTAGGCTTTTGCTGCAGTGGAGGCGGGACAATCTCCTCAGATTTGGTTTGCCGCTCTAAAAGAAATTATGCTGCGTTATGCCGTGGGGTGCGAGGCTAAGCACTGCACAGAGGATAGCTTGCTGTTGGCATCCTGTGGAAGGCACGTCTGATTGCATGAAGGTTCAGTGTCCTAGTTCCCTTCCCCCAGGAAAAACGACACGGGAGCTGGCCAAGACCTCTCTGGGTGATGAGCCTAAGGGATGGTTTTGTGTAGGGCCCCTATGCTTGCACACTGGGGATCAGACCTCTACCTTCACCCATGAGGCTTGCTTGCAGCAATTAAGATCTGGCCATAGATTAATCAACATCCTGGCCTTTTGATGCACCTGCCGCAAGCAAAACACAATCTCCCCAGGTGTGGCTTGGCATAATAGAGAGATAGTCAGTGATAAGACTCCCTGGGCATGTCACCAACCTAAGACAGGGATCAAACCAATGCTGTTTGTCACCCAAGGACGGGTAAGGGGCATGGCTGCGGGGGGCTATCTACAGACATTCTCTCTGCCAAAAAAGAAAAAAGGGGGAATTGTGGGGAGCGGGTGTGGCGGCAGTCCCAAAGGCGCCAGGGACTGCTGCTAAGTCATATGATTTGCACCTGACTTCCTCATATAAACCACAAACATCTTGAGTGCTGCGCAGGTGTACCAGGATACTGGTGAATCCAATTTGGTGGAGATTTGCCCCTGCTGCCCTGACTAGCTGAAGCTGCGTGCCTGGTGAGGTGGCGTGGCCTGCTGTACGTGGATGTGAACTGAGAGTATAAAAGAGTGAGAGGCCCAGGGTTCGGGGGAGATATAAAAACAAGGGAGATATGAACAAGGGAGATATAAACAGGGGAGATATAAACAGGGGAGATATAAACAGGGGAGATATAAACAGGGGAGATATAAACAGGGGAGATATAAACAAGGGAGATATATGGAGAAAGAAGAAACAGGACTGAATAAATGTGTGCAGAAGGATCCTGTAGCAGCGTCGTTCTTCCTGGCCGGTCGTGAGCGCGCGCAACAGTTGGTGCCGAAACCCGGGACCTGGGACCCAGGACAAGGGAAAAGAAACATCTTCAGGCAAGAGCGAAGACCCCCTGCTACAGGGAGGATTCAGAACTGCATAACGGGGAAGAAGGGGTTAATAAAAGTTCCCGTGAAACAGACTGTTGAGAAGGATCCGGCGTGGATTCAGAACTCTTCAGCTGGGGAACGGTACTGATGAAGAGAAAGAAGAAAGATGAAGACTGAATAAACTGCTGTTAGAAGGACTGGTGGTCGCATCGTTCTTGCTGGTCGAGAGCAGGCGCGACAATTGGTGGCCCGTACGGGGAACCGACTCCCCCACCGAGTTCAGAACTTTCAGCAGTCAGTGGTTGCCGGCAGGGTAAGTTCACGGTGAGTGAAACTTGCGACCCCAGGAGTTTGGGAAGGACCTCGGATAAAATAGAGGTGAGCATAAAGTTGCCAGGAAGTAGGCACAAAGTAACCCAGGAGTTTGGGAAGGACCTCGGATAAAATAGAGGTGAGCATAAAGTTGCCAGGAAGCAGGCACAAGGTAACGAAAGGTTCCCGGTTTTGGGATAAGTTAAGGTTCCCGGTTTGGGGACAAGTTAAGGAACTATGATAACCTCAGTGTAGTGATCAATAGATCCTCGCTGTGTAGTTATGCTTTTTTCTCCCGTTGACCCTTTGTGGGTAGGTCTGATAGTTTTGGTCTTGTTTGTTCTGATATATGGACTCTGTTACTGTTTGAAACTGTGTGTAGAGGCAGTCAAGACAGGTCAGAAAATCCTTATAGAGCAACAAGAAAGTATGTCAGAAGAGGAAAAGGGCTTAAAAAGAAAAAAGAAAAAGAAAGGAGACACAGTGTTATCAGGTGGACAGAAAGGACAAAATAAAAGAGCCGAGGCGAAGGAGGAAGGCGAATTAGCTTCTGCGTCCTCTCCCTATGCCTCCTCAGCAGCCACCTGTAGGTGGACCTTCTGTCTGGAGATTTGGAGAGGATCGACCAGATCAGGTGTTGATGTGGGCGAGAGGGTCTGTTTGTGTGTTTCCACAGGACCAGACGGAACCTCTTTGGGTGCCAGAGAGATTGGTGAGACGCTGCAAGAATGAGGCTCCTGATCCAGTTGCCCCTGTGGATGTGGTGGATGATCCCACAAGCACAAACAATGGAGCCGAGATGGGAGATCCTTTCGGTATTCCAGAAGCCGATACCAGCTCGACATGACATTCAAATTTTTCCACGCTTTTTGATCCCTGAATTCCCCTTAAAGAGATAGCCCCTCTGGCTATCTATCCCTTGCTTCAGGGAAGATGAGCGGGGATGAGAGCCCTGGGATGTATGCTTGTTATAGTGTGTGTGTGTTTTGTGTTTGGCACATGTGTTAGGTGCAGAGTGTGCGGCCCGCACTTTCGCCATGGTAGCGTAGGCTTTTGCTGCAGTGGAGGCGGGACAATCTCCTCAGATTTGGTTTGCCGCTCTAAAAGAAATTATGCTGCGTTATGCCGTGGGGTGCGAGGCTAAGCACTGCACAGAGGATAGCTTGCTGTTGGCATCCTGTGGAAGGCACGTCTGATTGCATGAAGGTTCAGTGTCCTAGTTCCCTTCCCCCAGGAAAAACGACACGGGAGCTGGCCAAGACCTCTCTGGGTGATGAGCCTAAGGGATGGTTTTGTGTAGGGCCCCTATGCTTGCACACTGGGGATCAGACCTCTACCTTCACCCATGAGGCTTGCTTGCAGCAATTAAGATCTGGCCATAGATTAATCAACATCCTGGCCTTTTGATGCACCTGCCGCAAGCAAAACACAATCTCCCCAGGTGTGGCTTGGCATAATAGAGAGATAGTCAGTGATAAGACTCCCTGGGCATGTCACCAACCTAAGACAGGGATCAAACCAATGCTGTTTGTCACCCAAGGACGGGTAAGGGGCATGGCTGCGGGGGGCTATCTACAGACATTCTCTCTGCCAAAAAAGAAAAAAGGGGGAATTGTGGGGAGCGGGTGTGGCGGCAGTCCCAAAGGCGCCAGGGACTGCTGCTAAGTCATATGATTTGCACCTGACTTCCTCATATAAACCACAAACATCTTGAGTGCTGCGCAGGTGTACCAGGATACTGGTGAATCCAATTTGGTGGAGATTTGCCCCTGCTGCCCTGACTAGCTGAAGCTGCGTGCCTGGTGAGGTGGCGTGGCCTGCTGTACGTGGATGTGAACTGAGAGTATAAAAGAGTGAGAGGCCCAGGGTTCGGGGGAGATATAAAAACAAGGGAGATATGAACAAGGGAGATATAAACAGGGGAGATATAAACAGGGGAGATATAAACAGGGGAGATATAAACAGGGGAGATATAAACAGGGGAGATATAAACAAGGGAGATATATGGAGAAAGAAGAAACAGGACTGAATAAATGTGTGCAGAAGGATCCTGTAGCAGCGTCGTTCTTCCTGGCCAGTTGGGCGCACGCAACATTAGTGGCTTAGAGCTACCTGGACCTATAGTTCCAGACATGTTGAAATTTAGCAAGCACCTCCCTATATGTGTTATACTTACAAATAAGCAGGCACACCTACAAACACATATGCACAAATAACAATGAGTAAATAAATACATTCAGTAATTTTAGATGTACATATAGGAGAAATTAAGTAAAATTATGAAAATAATACATGTTTCATGGGAAGTTTAAAAGGGAGGTTTAACAGAAAAAGGGCATAATAGAATTGTAGAATTGAATTATAGAATGAATAGAATGGAAAGTTTAATAGAAAGTGACAGAGAGAATTGGCCAAGCATGAGACAAAATCTGTGAGCATGAAAAGGGCCAGGTCCAACTATTGAGAAAAGAGTAAAAGGGGGAAAAGATGAAAATATATGAAAAAGGAGACTAAAGAATGTATGCGGCATTACCCAGAGAGCTAACCTTTACATTAAGCACATGGCAGTAGGGAAAAAAGAAAAATGGAAAACTTATTAAAATATGTCATGGCTTATAACTTCTGAATTCAGGTGCATGAGATGGCTCAGTGGATAAAGTACTTTATACCCAAAGCCTGAACCCTTGATTGCAATGTTGAAACAGAGAAAATGGAAGTTCTCCTCTTATATCCACATTCATTCTGTGCCATGCTTACAACACATGGTGGTGTGGATGATGATGATGGTGGTGGTGGTCATGATGATGGTAATAATGATTGTGATGATGATGATAACGATTAAGCAAAGTTTTAAAATCCTCAAATAAACAAAGAAGCAAATTCAGAAATGTCAGGTTTTCTTTCACTCTTTAGATATCTATCCTGAGGCATGCTATTATCAAACTAATAACAATTAAAGGAAAAAATGCAGAAATCAAAGAAAGTAAAAGGACATAATTAAATATAGAAGAATGTTCTCCAAGCATCTAGAATGCTTTTCAGCAGAAATTTTGTGACCATGAACAGTGGAATGACTTAGTGAAGTGCCTAGTAAGGAGGGAGGTGAAAGGGGTCCTGCCAGCCAATCATATCTGATACAGATCTGTTCCTCAGAAATAGAGAAGAAATTATACAGTCTTATTCTAACAAAATAAAGGGAGATCTTCAGTGCTATAGAGCTTCAGAAAGAGTTTTTATTTTAAAGTGAAATGAGAGGATGTTAATTGGTAACAGGAAAATATACTGAAATACAAACTCTGCTAATGGTACACACATTGTCAAAAATCTGAGCATCCGAATATTCTAATAGTGATGTGCACATCATTTAAGTTTTAAGTAAAAAATTAAGAACAAAGCTAGAACAATTATATGTGTGATAGTTTGTTAAGGCGTATGCAACATAAAACATTGAAAGTTTGATATAAAAACGTGTGTGGGAATAAATATTATAGTATTCCTAGGTAGTCAGAATGGTGTCATCAGAAGCATAGTACTTTCTAAGATGTTTTTATGTAAGCTTCATGGTAAGTGTGAAAAACTAGAGGTAAATCAAAGTCGTATTCTACCATAGTTAAATCATGAATAAAGAAAATATGAGATGAAGACATGAATCTCTGAGTTAAAATTTAAAGCAATTAATATATGTCAACAGTGGGTTCTTACCTGTGAAGAGCAAACAAACATAAATTCATTAAATTCAATAATCAAATTTTATGTATTGTGGGACTATGTCAGGAAAGTGAATCCAGAGAAATAACTATACTGTATAGGAAATTAATTGAGAAATTATGAGTGGACTAAAAATGTGCTCCAGGAACAATAAAAGCAAAAGGACGTGTCATATGTGCTTCTAACATTTAGAAGCATTAAATACTTGCAAGTTACTAGAACAAGTTCAAACATAAGATTTTTCAAACTAGAAAGAAAATAAATATTCAATGTTCAAATTCAGTTGCACAGAAATGGACACAGTATAATTCAAAATTTTATTTTATTTTATTTTATGCCAGGAACTAGAATTATAGGTAGATTTGAATTTCTTGGTTGTTTCAGGAATCTAACATGGTTTCCACAGAAGGGCAGGTAGTGCTCCTAATTGCTGAACCACCTCTTTAGGCTCAGAGTAATACAAACTTATAGCAACCAACTTTAAAATGAAAATTTTAACTGTAGCTTGGGTAAGGAAAAGTTTTGCTCTGGCTTCTCAAGTAAGACAGGGGAATGTCAGAGGCAAAATAATAGCAACTTTAAAAAGTCAAGGAAAGCTTGAAATATAATTAAATGACAATTTTAAAAATAAACAACAACAAAAAGAGAAAAAAGAAAAGTAAAGGATGTTACCAAGCAAGAATCATAATTTCTTTAAAATTAAAGTTAGTAGATGAATTTCCTGAAATTAAATAACTATAAGAAGTAGCTATCTAGGGTTGATTTTCAGTTAGAGGTTATATTTTGACTGGGCAAAACATTCAAATTGAGGAATATAATTATAAAATTTAGAATTGTTATGTACACCGCTCTGTAAAACTAAATATTGATTAAACTAATTATTTTCAACGTGAGATAGATTTGAAATAAATGAAATACTTGAATTGTAATAATGTAAGAATAAAAAGAAGAGAATTGATTTATTTTGTCCCAAGTTTATGCATTATTGTTACCCAGGTAATAAATGCTTGATTATAACACCAAGAACCAATTTGGATATTGAATTGTACTAGTTGATAAAGATGTGCATTTGTGACTTTAGAATGGATGTTCCACTCACATTTTCTAAATTCTTAGGGTTTTTTTTTTATATAAAGCATTAGTAGTTATTTCTTTAGATTCATCTTTCGGATCAATAATAACTATGCTTAGCTTTGAATAGTATATCCCTATTCTACTTGTGACTTTTGCATAATTATTTCACAAGTCTTTTTCCTGGATTCTGGGAAACATAATAACACTCTCTGAATTTTCCCATTGTCAATACCTCAGACATCACTATCTGCTTGCTTTTTTAAAAATTTATTAATCATTTTATTCATTTACATTCCAAATGATATCCTTCCTGGTTTCTCCACCAAAACCCCCATCTCATCCTTCTTGCCCTTTGCATCTATGAGGGTGTTCTACCACCCACTCACCCACTCTTGCCTCACCGTTTTAGCATCCCTTGTAGAGGCTTGGTCCTGTGGGTCTTGAAGCCTCTGCATGGTTTTTAAATGCACTAGGCATATTGTACAGAACAGAATACATCTTAATTCAGCAAAAATAATCACTTCTCTTTTTTCTTATGGACACAGTATGATATAAGCCAGTTCATCAAAACAAACAAACAAGCAAACCAAAAAACTCCCACATTTTGGGTAAATCAGAACACCAAGAACTGCAGGTTTGACTAGTTGTGTTCTGTTTCATGGCTGTTGTTGTTTTATTTGTTTTGTTTTTTCCTTTTTTTTTTCTTTTGATTCTGTAAAATGTGAAAAGTTTCTTCTCTTTGTTTCTATAATACTATGTGGTGTGTAGAATTCAGTTTTGCTCTATAGAGGTCAGGTTTTTTTTTTTTTTAATTATTAGATTTTTCTTTAATTACATTTCAAATGTTATCTCCTTTCTGTTTCCCTCCAAAAACCCCCCTATACCACCCCCTGCTCACCAACCCACCCATTTCCACTTCTCTGACCCGGCATTCCCCTATACTGGGGCATCAAACCTTCATAGGACCAAGGGTCTCTCCTCCCATTGATGTCCAACAAGGCCATCTTCTGCTACATATGTGGCTGGAACCATGTGTCCCTACAGGTGTACTCCTTGGTTGGTGGTGTAGTACCTGGTAGCTTTGGGGGTTCTGGTTGGTTCATATTGTTGTTCTTCCTATGGGGCTGTAAACTCCTTCAGCTCCTTATGTCCTTTCTCTAGCTCCTACATCAGGGACTCATGCTCAGTCCAATGGCTGATTGTGAGCATCCACCCCTCTGTATTTTGGAGGAACTAAGATACTCCATGACAAAAACAAATTTACACAATATCGTTTCAAAAACCCAACCCTACAAAGGATAATAAATGGAAAACTACAACTCAAAGAAGGAAACTATATCCTAGAAAAAGCAAGAAAATAATATTCTTTAAGAAACCAAAAAGAAGATAGCCATATAAACATTATTCTACCTCTGAAAACAAAAATATCAGGAGGCAACAATCACTTTCCTTAATATCTCTTAAGATCAATGGATTCTGTTCCCCCATAAAAAGACTTAGACTAACAGACTGGTTACATAAACAGGACACAACAGTTTGCTGCATACAAGAAACACACCTCAGTGACATAGACATACAATGCCTCAGAGTAAATGGCTGCAAAACTATTTTCCAAGCAAATGATCCTAAGCTGGCATAGCCATTCTAATATCAAATACAATTGACTTTCAATGTAAAGTTATCAAAAAAGATACAGAAGGACACTTCGTACTCATCAAAGTAAAAATCTACCAAGATGAACTCTCCATTCTGAGCATCTTTGCTCCTAATGCAAGGGCACCCACATTCATGAAAAACAAAACAAACAAACAAACAAACAAACAAACAAAAAAACAAAAACCACTTTGCTAAAGGTCAAAGGACATATTGAACCTCATACAATAGTAGTGGGAAACTTCAACATTCCACTATCATCCCACAACATCAATAGATAGATCATGGAAACAGAAAATAATAGAGGCACAGTGAAACTTACAGTAGTTATGACCAAATGGATTTGACAGTTATCCATAGAACATTTCATCCTAACATAAAATAATATACCTTCTTCTCAGCACCTCATTGTACCTTCTCCAAAATTGACCATATAATCTGTCACAAAGAAGGCCTCAATAGAAACAAGAAGATTAAAATAATTCTGTGCATCCTATCAGATTACCACAGAGTAAGGCTTTTCTTCAGTAACAACAAAAACGATAGAAAGCCCACATAAACATGGAAGGTGAACAACACTCTACTTAATGATAACTTGGTCAAGGAAGAAATAAACAAAGAAATTAAAGACGTTTTAGAATTTAATGAAAATGAAGTCACAACATACCCAAACTTATGGGACAGAGTGAAAGCAGTGCTAATAGGAAATCTCAGAGAGCTCTGAGTGCCTCCCAAAAGATACTGGAGAGAGCATACACAAGCAGCTTAACAGCACATCTTTTTAGTGCTCTAGAACAAAAAGAAGCAAATACACCCAAGAGGAGTAGATGGCAGGAAATAAACAAACTCAGGGCTGAAATTAACCAAGTAGAAACAAAAAGAACTATACAAAGAATCAACCAAATCAGGAGCTGGTTCTTTGAGAAAATGAACAAGATGGATAAACACGTAGACTAATCAGGGGGCACAGAGTCAGTATCCAAATTAACAAAATAAGAAATGAAAAGGGAGAGGTATCAACTGAAACCAAGGAAATCCAAAAAATCATCTGAGCCTGTCACAAAAGCCTATACTCAACAAAACTGGAAAATCTGGATGAAATGAACAATTTTATAGACAGATTCCAGGTACCAAAGTTAAATCAGGATCAGATAAACTATCTAAATAGTCCCATAACCCCTAAAGAAATAGAAACTGTCAGTTATACTCTCCCAACTCCACCCCCTTCAAAAAAAAAAAAAAAAAAAAAAAGCCCAGGATGATGGTTTTAATGCAGAGTTCTATCAGACCTTCAAGGAAGACCTAATATCAATACTCTTCACAGTAGTCCACAAAATAGAAACAGAAGGGACACAAACAACTAAATTCATTCTATAGAGCATTGTTAATTAGATCTTTTAGCCTCTGGGATTGTAAATCTTTATGTTACAGCAAATGAATTAACAAAACTTTAGCATGTACTGACTGTTCTTCCATATCTAGGTAATTTTAGAACAATCCTGCCTTAGCTGATTCTTCCATTCTATTTACAGCCCAAATTCACTTCCACAAAAACGAAACTTTGCGTTTAATGCAGAAATATCATCTACTCATGAAAATAACAATGATTATTGACTATGTTTCTGATCTCTGGAAATATTTTTTATTTTCCAGAACTTAAGTCTATTTAAGCATATATTATTTTCATGGTGTTGATGTCTTTTACTGTGTAACTCTTAAAAACCTGTTGGCAGTGGGTGTAGAGGAAAGAGGGAGTGGGAGAAACCCATATGTGGACTGACATAGTTCCAGTGCTCTGGGTAGGTGGACTCAGAAGACAGCAGCATGATTTGCACCCAGCCCCGTGTGGGTATGTGGCTGTGGGAAGCCACTGGAACCCAGCTTAGTGGGTGGTGGACAAGAAGCAGTCTTAGGTACCAGGTTCCCAGTCTCAGGCATCCCAGACACCTCTGGACACCTTGGAAGAGCTGAGAACAAATGGAGGTCCTTAAGGGCGGTTTGGTCATCCCTATGGCTGAAGGAAGGAGAGGGGGGAGAAGGGGTTGCTGGGTGGTTCCCAAGCAGGCAAGAGTCCTTGGTCCAGTCTGTGGCTGGAGCACAGGAAGGCCTTCCAGTGGGAGGTTAAACATGGCTTGTTAGGGGAAAGCCTATCCCATTGTTCACAGCAGGCCCTGATGAGTAGAGACAGTCTATGGTTTTAGAGCTTTATTTTAGAAAGGCAGGGGAAAAAAAAGAGAAGATAGAAAGAGAGAGAGAGGCCAGCCATGGTCATGTGGAGAGAGGGAGGAAGGGAGAGGGAGAAAGAGAGTGAGAGAAAAAGAAAGGTGAGAACTTAAAGACAAGGAGGAAGGGCCAAGCAGCCCCTTTTATAGTGGGCTGGGCTATTTTGCTGTTGCCAGGTAACTATGAGGAGGAATATACCTACCTGACTATAGTCAGGCAACTGTGGGAGTGGAGTCTAGCTAGAATGCCAGGAGCTTGGGACATTGTCTGTGTGACTGATAGTCACACACCTCTCCTGTGGGGACTCTGGGGGTGGTAACTTCGACAGGAGACAGGAGTCCAGGAGACGTGACTGAACACCTTTCATCCCATGTAAGTGGAAATCACCACGCATCCGATACCCCGAGGTTCTACATCTTTGCTCTACAAGAGACCAGGCTGTCTGTGTGCAGCCCAGTGCCCCACAAAACCCAGTTTTATTCAGCAATTGAAAAGGCATTTGGGTTGACTAGAAATAACACATTGAATCTTGTCAATATTCCTTCATATCTAAAGTAGGCAAGAGACACATGGCAATCACCTGACTAGGACCAAATGGTTGTAGTTATGTCACTGCAGTGGTAGAAATAAGCATTTCTTCATCAGGCTCAGTTTTCTCTGGAACATAGGGAACAATTTACTTCTTCTTTGGAATCAGGGTCTTTGACTTTATACATAATGAACTTATAAATTTGGAAAATAGTGCACATTTCAAAATGTACATCAAAATTATCCACAATTAAAAAAATTGAATTCAGTTTACTTATACTATTATTTAGGGACAATTCCTTAATCATAATGATGCATTTCGAACATCATTGTGATGTTCATCTGATGTACTACATTCATTATGTTTCATGGTAATGTAGATAAATGTTGCAATTCGCCTTATTATAATATATGCTCAAGGACAGACTACTTCAAATAATTCTTAGTATTTTTTTTATAAAGCAATGTTTAGCATCAATATAAATTGCCAAAGTTGTGAGAGTACAATCTGAGGGGGAAAAGACTTATACATCATTGTGACAGAAAATAAAATTGGATAAATGTTGACAAAACAAAATGTTCTGTCGGGCAACTCACTATTGGATAGATTGTGTAGTAGTTTTATCTGATTCTATACCACACCCATTGCACAAAGCTTTTTTGGAAACTGAGAGAACAATCCATTAGTAAATAGTTGACATATAAAGGTTTGATTTTTCTTTCCATACGTAACACTCCGAATGTTTTCATAATTGTAATTAAAAGTCTCAGTAACAAGAATTAGAAAAGAGCCTGTAACTTTGACAGAGATCCAAGTATATAGGAGGGTTTGGAGGGAGAAAAAGTAATGAAAAGGTATACTTTTAATTCATAAAAAAAATAAAAAATGAATAAAAATAAAGAATATTAATGTAAAAACAGAATTATGACTATATTATCATAAAAGAAACAGCACAAGTGTGATAAAATGTACATATAGGCCTAATAATTCAATACTCATAAAAATTTTACCTAGTTGTCTATAGTTGATATTTGCTCTCAAGTACATGAATAGTCATTTGTGGAATACCGTTGGGAATGGTACATATTGCATACTTCATTCTCTTCTTACCAATCTAAAACACACTACAATAGCCGTGGTTAGATTCTCTAATTACATCTGATCACTAGGATTTGGGAGATCGTTGTGAGCAATGATGAAACTCTTTTAGAGAATGGCTGATGTAGACTGTGGGATGTGGGAGATTTTTCTTCTTTGAGTTACTTTGTGTTATGGGGGGGGGGGGTGGATCATTATATTAAATTGATGTTACCTTTGTTGACACCTTTTGAGGTTATAGTCAATATGTTGAATATAATCAAACATATCATCAAAATGAGTCTATATTTGTTTTTATGTTTTACAAACTATCTGAAAGATCTTTGCATCTTTCCTTTCTCTTAAGTAACTTCTCTGTCTTGATCCTGCTTTGCAATATTTAGTTCGAATGGAAAACAATAAAATCAGTTTTAATTTCAAATATGAAAAAATTTAAAAAGGACATATTTATTGTGAAGGGAAAATTATAAGAAAGATTAGTGAAGATGTGAGAAGGACAGATAAAGCAGGGCTGTAAAATGTTCTATCAAGAATGACTCGTGAGTAAGCAAAGCCTACATAGCATAATTAAAGCATAGAGATGATGCTATAATTATACAAATGGTCATTTTAAATAGTTTAAAATTGAAATGCCAATTAAAAATGGTAATTGCCTCTAAAATAATGAAATTTGCTTATAGATAGGCTCATTCTTTTCAGGATCCTTTAATAGTATTAATAAGGTAATTTCTACCCTAGTATTTTTTGCAGGCAGCATACCATTGTCAAAGTGTTTGTAGCTGGTTTGGTGTTTGTGTTTCTTTTTGGGTAGCCTACAGTGTGCCTTCCTTGCAAAAACTGCTAGTTAGCGGTAAAGTCTCTATGCTGACACCAAATAGGATTGCAAATATTCAGTGAGTTGTATAGTTCCTGTCTTCATCAGTGGGGCCTTGCTATCAGATTTTGGAGAGCAACTGATTCTCCTGGGACACCTTTAGGCAAAATCTCAGTTAGATATAACCCAAACCCTTCCTTCTAGGCACCCTATTTATATGTATTTTACTTCCCTTTTCTAATAAAATCTATCTGTTCCCTTTAGTCCTATAAAATTCCAAAAGGAGATAGTTTGTTGTTCAGTTAAATAATTACATTGTCATCCATTACATCAAAATCTCCACATAGTAGTCATCCTGGATGCATATATTGAATTTAATAAATATTTGATTAAATAAATATATAAAGGACTTAAGCTCTCTTCACCATATCTTAGAAACAAAACCTAATATTACCTTAACCAAATACTATTCTCTAAAGGAGATTTATCTTTATTTAAAGATATCTGAGGCGTTAGGTTTCCTTGAAACTAGGTATGACATCAAACATAAAACTGGAATTCCTTATAACCCCATGGGACAAGGAATAGTTGAACATGCTCATCGCACTTAAAAAAAAATGGCTTTTAAAAACAAAACAGGGGCAGTTATATTCCCCAAGGTCACCAAAGGCACATCTTGCTTTTGCTTTATTTGTTCTTAATTTTTTGTAAACTGATGTTAAAGGACAATCTGCAGTGGATCACCACTGGCATCCAGTTACTTCTAGTTCTTAAGCCATGGTAAAGTGGCAGGACCCATTAACTAACAAATGGAAGGGTCCAGACCCTGTCCTAATCTGGGGAAGGGGCTCAGTCTGTGTTTTTTCACAAAAAAAAAGCTGGAGCGATATGGCTGCCTGAAAGGTTAGTCAACTGGACACAGATCCTGAATATTCCAGTAAGTATGACTCTGACCTTGATTGTAGCTAAAAATCCTCTTAGCTGAAATGTTCTTTTGGAACACAGCCTCCTCTCCCAGAAAGTTACAGCCTTTCTGTGATTCTCAAATTCACCTCCCCCACACCAGGAGCTCTAAGTCTAAGCTTGATTGTTGCTAATTTGCAATTGAATGGAGTACCTGGACTTCCCCAAAGAAGCTTTTGTACTGTTGCTTTTCACTGTCTGGACTTTGTTTGTCAAGCAAGCCAGTCAAAGCCCTTTAGCCTGACTGCAGCAGGTGTGCAGCCTCACCTCCAACAGTGCAGGTGGCAGTTATTAATCTTCATGAGGAAGCATTCTAAGTACATACTGTGGCTTTGGTCTGAATTGGGACTAAGGTGTGCTAATGAGGGCTGGACAGTCTAAGATGGGCATCCAGATCTCGGAACCATACCAATTTAAGAAAGAGGTACATGCCAAAAGGCCATGGCTGTTGATAACACACCACAGAGCCATGTTTTGTGTGAAATATAACACAAACAAGCTGAATTTAGCCTCCAAGATAGAATTGGATGGTTTGGGAAGATCTAAGATTTCCTAAGACCAACATGGCCGCCAGCCACCATAATTCCCAGGCAGGACTATAGAGCATAGATAAATTTTATGCCTCAGTACAGCTGTTTTTTTAAATATTAATAACGGGGGGGGGGTGTTGTAACCTCCCCCAGCCTGAAGCAGGCTAAGCCAGACCTTGACCTTGCTGCCACTAAGGAGATTACTTAGTGTGGAGCCTTCCTCCTTAGATCACTCTATTCAGCCACTGTCTCTGTTCCCCTTCAAGATACTGCTACCTGCTGGGAGGCCACTGAGCTACTCCAGAGACTACACCCTATCCTGCAGCTGGTTCCAGGCTCCAAGGATGAATTGGCAGGAATGCCCCCCCCCCCAAACCCTTTATAAGTTCATTTGCCATTAAACATTTGAGCTTTGATCAGGAATCTTGACTTAGCTCCATTTTTCTTTCGACCACCTAGTTCCCCTTTCTTTTCAGCCCTGGTGCCTCCCAGGTGAAACCCAGTTCATGTGAGCCATGGGTCGGCTCACAACATATACTTAAGTGACCAAAAAAAAAAAAAAAAAAAAAAACTTTAGCAAAGTGGCTGGATATAAAATTAAGTCAAACAAATCAGTTGCCTTCTTCTAGTCAAAGAATAAACAGGCTGAGAAAGAAATTAGGGAAACAACACCTTTCACAAAAGTCACAAATAATATAAATTATGTTACTGTAACTCTAACTAAGGAAGTTAAAGGTCTGTATGACAAAAACTTCAAGTCTCTGAAAAAAGAAATTGAAGATCTCAGAAGATGAAAGATCTCTGAAAACAATCTACAGATCGATGCAATTCCCATCAAAATTCCAAATCAATTCTTCATAGAGTTAGATAAAGCAATTTACAAATTCATCTGGAATAACAAAAAACCAGGATAACGAAAAAGTATTGTCAACAATAAAAGAACTTCTGGGGGAATCACCATCCTTGACCTCAACCTGTACTACAGAGTAATTGTGATAAAAACTGCATGATATCGGTACAATGACAGTCAGGTAGATCAGTGGAATATAATTGAAGACCCAGAAAAGAACCTACACACCTATGTTCACTTCAATATATGGAAATCCACCAATGTAATCCACTACATAACTTTGACAAAGTAGTTAAAACCATCCAGTGGAAAATGAACAGCGTTTTCAATGGTGATGTTTCAACTGGAGGGGGGCATGTAGAAGAATGCAAATCGGCTGGTCTTGAATTCAGAAATCCTCCTGCCTCTGCCTCCCAAGTGCTGGAATTAAAGGCATGTGCCACCACTGTCCAGCAAACCAATTCATTCTTAACTCCTTGTACAAAGCTCAAGTTCTAATAGATCACGGACCTCCGCATAAAACCAGATACACTAAAACTAATAGAAAAGAAAGTGGGAAGTGCCTCAAGCACATGTGCACAGGGGAAAATTTCCTGAACAGAATACAAAGCTTATGCTCTAAGATCAAGAATTGGCAAATAGGACCTTGTAAAATTGCAAAGCTTTTGTAAGACAAAGGACACTGTCAATAGTACAAAATGGTAACCTATACATTGAGAAAAGATCTTTACCAACCCTACATCTGATAGAGGACTAATTTCCAATATATGCAAAGAACTCAAGAAGTTAGACTCCAGAGAACCAAATAACCCTATTAAAAAATGGGATAGAGAGCTAAACAAGGAATTCTCAACCAAGGAATTATGAATGGATAAGAAGCACCTAAAAAAATGATCAAAATCCTTAGTCATCAGGGAAATAGAAATCAAAACAACCCTGAGATTCCACCTCACAGCAGCAGAATGGCTAAGATCAAAAACACAGGTGACAGCAGATGTTGGAGAGGATGTGGAGAAAGACAGACACTCATCCATTTCTGGTGGGATTGCAAGCTGGTACAAACACTCTGGATATCAGTTTGGCAGTTCCTCAGAAAATTGGACATACTACTACCTGAGGACCCAGCTATAGTAGTTCTGGGCATATACCCAAAAGGTGTGCCAACATGTAATAAGGACACATGCTCTACTATGTTCATAGATGCCTTATTTATAATAACCAGAAGTTGGAAAAACACCAGATATCCTTCAACAAAGGAGTGGATACAGAAAATGTGGTATATTTGCACAATGGAGTACTACTCAGCTATTAAAAATGATGAATTCTGGGGGTACTGGTTAGTGCATATTGGTTCCAACTATAGGGTTGCAGACCCCTTCAGATACTTGGGTACTTTCTCTAGCTCCCCAATTGGGGGCCCTGTGTTCCATCCTATAGATGACTGTGAGCATCCACTTCTGTATTTGCCAGGCACTGGCATAGCCTCACACAAAACAGCTCTATCAGGGTCCTTTCAGTAAAATCTTGCTGGCATATGCAATAGTGTTTGGGTTTGGTGGTTGATTATGGAATGCATCCCCGGTTGGGGTAGTCTCTAGATGGTCCATCCTTTCATCTTAGCTCCAAACTTTGTCTCTTTAACTCCTCCTGTCTCTAGCTGCATATGTAGCAGAAGATGGCCTAGTTGGCCATCATTGGGAAGAGAGGCCCCTATGTCTTCCAAACTTTTTATGCCCCAGTACATGGGAATGCCAGGGCCAAGAAGTGGGTGTGGGTGGGT
The DNA here is from genome assembly GCF_000001635.26 of Mus musculus. NCBI lineage: Eukaryota > Metazoa > Chordata > Mammalia > Rodentia > Muridae > Mus > Mus musculus. The sequence continues at coordinate 20,684,317 of NC_000072.6, read as the reverse complement.
AGTGGAGCAAGGCATGGGGAGGGTATAGGGAACTTGCAGAATAGCATTTGAAATGTAAATAAAGAAAATATCTAATAAAAATAAATAAATAACTAAATAAATAAATAAATAAATAAATAAATAAAATGGTGAATTCATAAAGTTCTTAGGCAAATGGATGGAACTAGAAAATATCATCCTGAGTTAGGTAACCCAAACACAAAAGAACACACATGATATGTACTTGTTGATAAGTGCATATTAGCTCAGAAGTCAAAATACCAAAGATACAATTCACAGACCACATAAAGCTCAAGAAGAAGGAAAACAACAGTGTGGATACTTAGGTCCTTCTTAGAAGGGGGATCAAAATACCCATGGGAGGAAATACAGAGACAAAGTTTGTGGCAGAAACTGAAGGAAAGGCCATCCAGTGGCTATCCAACTTGGGGTTCCATTCCATATTCAGTTACCAAACTCAGACACTATTGTGGATGCCAACAAGTGCTTACTGACAGAAGCCTAATGTAGATGTCTCCAGAGAGGCTCTGCCAGTGCCTGACAAATACAGAAGTAGATGCTCACAGGCATCCATTGGACTGAGCACAGGGTCCCCAGGGGAGGAGCTAGAGAAAGGACACAAGGAGCTAAAGGGGTTTATAGCCCCATAGGAGGAACAACAATATGAACTAACCAGTACCCCCAGAGCTCCCAGGGACTAAACCACCAATCAAAGGGTATACCCATGACTCCAGCTGCATATGTAGCAGAGGATGGCCTTGTGGGACATCAATGAAAGGAGAGGCCCTTGGTCTTGTGAAGGCTTGATACACCAATGTAGGGGAATGCCAGGACAGGGAAGCAGGAGTAGGTGGGTAAGTGAGTAGGGGGAGGGGGGTTGGGATATGAGTATTTTGGGAGGGGAAATGAGGAAAGGGAATAAAAGTTGCAATGTAAATAAAGAAAACATCTAAAAAAAGAAAAAAGAATACTGCTGAGCATCTCAGCTCTACCTTGCTGATGTTGAATAATTGCTATTGAAGTTTGGTAACATTGTTCATGTTTCTGTTTTAAATTAAAGTGAGGATTTAATGTGGCTAGAATATTCCTTTTATAGAACAGATACAATTACAAGTCTAATTAAAAATCACATTAGCTTTAAGGAAGAAAATCAGAGATGCTTCAAAGGCCAAACATAATGGATGAATTACTTGAAAGCGCCAGATTGTGAATTTACCAAAGACAAACATAATCATCGATGTATGTTTTAGATACTCATGTGTCATAACATTTGTAGATATGCATCATAAATCTAATAGGTTCTTCTCTTAGGAATTTTATAATCCCAGAGAAAGGACTTCCAATAGTGGTCAGCAGCATATAAGTGATAATTAAATAGAGTGACTTTTTGATATCATTAATATTCCCTTGTTTGTGCACTCAAAATAAATTGTGTTTTCTGATCCTTGAAGTCACTGGTGTATCTCTTCACATATCCTCAGTATTACCTGAATGATCATGGCTTAGGGACCTTCTCAAGAGTGTTTGCATTTTGCAAGGAACTTGAAATACAAATGTCATGGGTCATCTTTCTGAAAGGCAATGAAGAGGCTATAAGACCTTTATAAAATTCTTGGAATCATGTTATAATCTACACCCTTATGCTTGAGTATGACTTCCCTGTGCAACTTTAGTTTAACCTGAAGCATGACTCTGCATATCAATTGCCTTATGTGCCTTCTGGAAGAGTGAACAGTTTCTGAATTTTATATCCTTTCCTATAATCACTTTTGTGCACATTTAATTCAAAATGCCATGCTTTTATTATTTGTATAGATGTAATTGGATCAAATTATAACCACATAGCTATTCTTAAAACACATGTTTTTAAATAAGTGTCTTAAAGCCTGTCCCACCATGAATGCAATAGATATAATACGTCACCTGCATGCCAATTTGTTTCTTAATGAGGTTATTCCTGTGAGCTGCTCAACATTGTTTCCTCTTATTTCTCAGTGTTACAGGAATCACAGAAGACACACTATAATTATGTTTAAAGCAAAAATGATTCTAGAAATATAAAGTAAAATACTCTCTTTTCCCTTGCACATGAATATTTGCTTCAGAAATTGTGCAAATAGAGCATCTATGTTCTTTCAAATTTCTAATATTTCTTACAATTAGAAAATTAATTTATTACTTTGTATAATAACAGAAATATTATTTCCAGTCTTACTTCTGAGAAGTTTGGGAAAGCTTTAGGAATAATGTTCAAAACAAAAATAAACTTAAGGAAAATAACTTTGAAAATTTCCAGATGCTGATAGCAATATCTGGTATCTACTTTGAGAAGAAGGCATAATGTAAACTCACCACACACACACACACACACACACACACACACACACACACACACACTCACACACACACACACACACTCACACACACACACACACACACACACACACACTTCATTTTGATTTCTTATTAAGATATTCTTATTCTATTATATTATTAAGAAAGTTCATTTAGGAACTAAAATTTACTTATTGCTTATTCCTCATTGAGTGGTAGAATTTTAAAAATTATATTCAATTGTAGCTGATTTTTGTTTTATAGTATTATAAGAATACTTAACTTGAGATCATCTATTCATTTAAAACTTTGGATACAGTATTTATAACTATAAGTACAATGTTTTGCTGAAGATATTTTAAGGTTATTAATCTTAAATAACTAAATCCACTGTTATATGTATGGGTATGTGCTTGTGCATACAAAGAAAGAGGACTAGTAATTATTTCTTTTTTGTTATTTTTGATATTTTAATTGAATTATATTTATCTCTTTATCCTTTTCCTTTCCTCCCTCCAAACTCTACCACATACCTCTCTCTGATATCCTTCATATTCATTACCACTTTAAAAATTAAGTGATTGCATACATATGTGCATATATATATGTATGTATATGTATATACACACACACAATATATACCTATACATATACATGTTGCTATCATTCGAAAAAGATATTCTAACATCTGGTTGATAGTTATGCAAAGGAAATATGTAATCTAAGCAACTGTTTGCTTAAAGTGACTGGGTAATTTAAATATTCATCATATCAAATTCATATACATTTTTTGTGTTGAGAAGATTCAAATGATTCTCTAGTAGCTATTTTTCACAAATACTATTAACTACTGAAACTAGAGTTCCAATAATGTACTATAGAGTATTTGCAATTTCTAATCTACCCACATGATATTGCCTTCTTTCCTTTTCAGCCTTCTTTCTGTTCTTGCTAGTTTCATGATGTTTGTTATTCATCTCTCTACTTATAAAAGATATCATAGATTTTATCTTCCACATATTAGTAAAAAAACATAGTATGTTTCTTCTTTCAGTGGTTCACTTTGCTAAATGTCCTGTATGATTATCAATATTATAGAAAATGGTTGGGTTATGAGCGACCATATTGCATTATGTTTATATGTCACATTTTCTTCATCCATTAATCGGTTGAATGTCACCTCAGTCTATTCTCTACTTTGGTTTTAGGCATAGAACTACAATGAATATGTGACCTTACATATGTATCTGATATCTTGATTTTCTTTCTCTCTCTCTCACACACACACACACACACACACACACACACACATATGTATATGTATATATACACATACACACACAAGCACATATATATATATGTGTGTGTGTGAGAATGGTTCCCATAGACTCATATGTTTCAATACTCAGTCCCCATTAGTGAAACTGTTTGGAATATATTAGGCAGTGTGGTCTTTTTGGAGAAAGTATTTCATGAGAAGAGGACTTTGAGGTTTTAGACCAATTACCTTCAAGTTATCTCTCTCTGCTTCCTACTCTCTGCTTTCATGTGAACTTTTAGCTGTTCCTGGGCCCATGTCCTCAGTTTTCAATCATGGACTTTAATCCTTTGAAGTCATAAGACAAGATATGTGCTTTATTTTATAAGTTGCATTGGTCATGATATTGTTCTTGCTGGATACTGAAAAATAGCCAGCAAGACAGTAATATATATACTCAGCATTGGGCTCATGTGTTACTTATAAGTTGTTTGAGGAAATTCTATGCTATTTTACACAGTTACTTTATTGGCTTACATTCTATTTATAGTGTATCCATCAGTATTCCTTTCTTTCAGGGCCCCCTTCAATATTTTCATTTTTTTGTTATAATAGATATAATATGTTATTGCATTGCAATTTTGATTGTCATAGTTTGGTATTAAATAATTTGTCATATACATAACATTCATTTGCATATATTTATTGGAAAATGTCTATTCAGATCACATGCTTATTTTAAAGTGCAATTATTTTTTGTAAGGATATTTGCTTTGCATGTTACTGTTGAGTTATTTGGATTCCATATTTATTCTATATACTAACATTTTACAAGTCCAAGAGCTTATAAATATTTTATTTTACAAACTAATCATGCATTTGCCATGCAGAATTTTATAGTTTGAAGTAAACTTAGATGTTACATTTTCTTTGAGCTTAGGGATGTAGTAGTATAGCCTTAGCTTACATGTTTCGCATATATGATATACTTTGCTTAATAAGGTGTATGATAAATAATAAACAAACAATAAAATATATAAATGGATAAATACATATAATTAGAGCTTAAGCAATTTTGCATATCACCAAGCAGCCATTTCTTTCAAATGTTAAAATGTCCATAAAATATACCAGCTTTTGCTTTCTTTTAAATATTTTTTCAGAAGTTTTTTCATAGGATGTATTTTGATTGTATCCTTTCCCTCTTCTAAAACCTTGCAGATATTTTTATCCTCCTATCTACTAACTCTCTGTCTCTCTCTTCCTTTCTTTCTCTGTCTGTCTATGTGTCTACCTCCCCCTACCTCCCTCTCTGTCTTTCTCTATTGCTCCTTAACTCTCAATCTCTTGCACTATCTAACGAAAATCAACCCAGAAGTCAAAGTGAAAATATGAAAGTCATAAAAAAGAATACCATGCCTATGTAAATTAAAACAGAGTAACCCTGAACAAGCTCAGTGAGAAAGTAAAATCAGGTGTTCTAAATCCAAGTCTATTGTATGTCTATATAAGTAGCTCAAAGTGTTCTCTCCAATTCAGAAAAGACATGAGTTAGAAATCAATTACTGAAGTTCTTTAAAAAGGTGTGATTAAGCTGGGCTTGGTGGCGCATGCCTTTAGTCCCAGCACTTGGGAGGCAGAGGCAGACGGATTTCTGAATTCGAGGCTGGCCTGGTCTACAAAGTGAGTTCCAGGACAGCCAGGGCTATACAGAGAAACCCTGTCTCGAAAAACAAAAAACAAACAAACAAACAAACAAACAAACCAACCAACCAACCAAACAAACAAAAGTGTGATTAAATCTAGAATGATGATGATATTCCTAATGAAAATACAAATACACCTTCAAAATTATTTCCAGAATTAATTTTATTTGAATGTATGTTGAATTACATTTGACAAATTAATCTCTATGGTACTTCAAATGAATATTTTACAATTGTGAAAGAGTGAAAAGACCACAGAAAATTTAGAAATTATGTTTTTCTTGTAGTGTATCATATGCTATGGTCTAGAGAAAACATGATGAATAAAACATTCTTCTTGCCCTTAAACACCACAGCATTTGAAGGACACAAGAAGAGGGAAAGTGAAACACTATGTTAAGCTACAAAATGAAATATTAACATAATTCTGTATTATCATAAATAGGAAAAATTTTTCCTGTATTTATCTGACTTCATGTAGAATTTTGTAAGCCAGAGAACTTGAACTGTTCATAGTAAATGGCCACTTCAAAAGCAACTGAATCTAAGTAAAACCTATAGCCTTTACTGGGGTTGATAACATACTGTGCATTATATCACAGAAGTAGCATCTGATTTTAAATAACAGAATGCTTGAGTTTCCCTCTTTTCTAGTAAATGTTTTCTAATTCTCTTTTTAATATTTAGTAAGTAAAGTAAATAGTGGATATATTGGTTTCAGTATAAATTAGAAATTATTTGAGTAATTTCATCTGCTTTTTGAGCAATGCACTCATTTTGTATTGATTATTTTCTTGTATTAATTTTTCATTTAAAACATGTCATACTGTAGGAAGCTACATCTCTTACAACTATATTCTTACTAATAAAATATATTAGATTCTAACATAAAAATAATGGAATCATTAAAAGGGAAGATTCTTTAATTTATATGAAAAGATATCATCCTTCAATGGCCCAATTCTTAAGGCTCACCAGAGCACAGTCAGCTAGAACGGTAAACTTCTTTTACATAAAACTTAGTGCTCTGAGAATTTTAGACAATGAATATTTGAAATAATTTGTGTGAAGAAATTGCTATGTCAGGTTAGTTGCTCACATGAATTTCCATTTTTTTTTGTTCACTAGCAGCCTACTCAGAGGTGTGTGTGTGTGTGTGTGTGTGTGTGTGTGTGTGTGTGTGTGTGTTTGTGCATGCAATATGTATACATTAAGTACATGAATAGGTACACAATAATTGGTGGACAGGAAGAGGTATTGGCTATCTTTCTCCATCACTATCCTTATTATACCCTTGAGACAGGTATTCTCTGAAACTGGAGCTCTTCACCTACCCTAGAAAAACCAGTAAGCCCCAGAGATCCTTTTATTTTCCACTGTCCATCGTTGCCCCTCTAGGTCTATGTAACCATGTACAAATTTTAAGTGAATGCTGGGTATGTTCTAAGTACTTTTTTCCAGTAGACATTTCCCTGTCTCTCCCAAACTACATTTTTTTTTCTTGAAAATGTTCTATATTCCTTGTACTATTTAAAAAGTTAAGGATTCATCATTTTGTTGCCTAAAACGGAACTTTAATCTATCCTGATCATTTCTAGCATTAAACCCACATCTCTCTGGACCATCTCTTTGAATAATGCATATATTTGGTTTGATATAATATCATAATATTTGGCTATACTTATCTGGAGTATGTTCATTCTACTAATCAGCTAAATGTTTACCCACAGAAATATTTAGATGATGCAGGCTGTCATAACTTTCAACATGCCTTTCTCACTACATTTAATAATTTCTATACTTTTATACCAAATATAGACTGGTGGCTTCCTTTTCTCTTTAACACATGAGAGGGCCTTGTAGTTTTATGAAACAGTCTATTTTCAGTATCATTTTATCTCAATAAATAGGGAAATTTCAATAGGAGACATAGAAATATCTAGTCAGATATATGAGTAGAACATGCTCACTTACTTACTAAATCCACCTTCTTATGTGGTCATTAGAACTCATATAGTCATAATAAGATAATCTTTAAATATTAAGATTACTAAGCATGACACAGAGACACAACCTAAGACACACTGTTAGCAGAATGGTGCCAATAGACTTACTTTATGCAAGATTGGCAGAAAGTTTCCACTTAAAATGACTATGTTTGTAAAGTTCAACAAAGTAAAGCTTAACAAAATGAGGTATGCTTATAATTGTATCTGCTGTTGCTGTTCCTTTATGAGACTGTCAGCATAATAGGTCTGTTTACACCAATTTCACCACAGACATATGAGAAGTGCTTTATGATAAAATGTTAAGACAGCTACACTCTAACAGGTAATGGGAGTTTAAAATTTGCTGTAACCTTAAAAGCCTACTTTTTTTTGTATACAGTTTATCTATGGCCAAGTATGGCTGCATTGTATGGATCTATTTCTAGATTTTTTCTTCTGTTACTTCCATTTATGAGGTTATATTTTTCTGTTAATGTGATTACTTGATAATTGAAAGATTATACGTGTCATCCTTTCTAATACACTGTCATGGGAACCAAACTAGGTAGTATAAGTCTTAAAGTTTGCCTTGTTGCAAAATTTACAATTGCCATTAATAGATACTTATTTACTTTTCATGTAGCTCACTGCCCCCTCCTGGTCACCTCAACCCACAATCTTTCTCCCATCCTCCCTGGACCTTCTACTATGAATGGATATGGGCCCTTGGTGTCCCCCCATCATGACAAGTCTCTGCGAGGCCAGACTTTCGCCACTATATTAACTTTAAGATTCCTAAAATATATCATAGGTAATATTTTCAAAATTCTTGCTGGAAATTTTATAAGTAAAGCATGTAATATTTGCTTAAAATTCATATACTGATACTTTAGCAGTATTAGTTATTTTCCAAGCATATATCCAATAACACAGATACTCTTTAATCCAGCCATATTTGCATTTTATATTTTTAAATATAAATATTTCATGTACTTATTAGAATAATAAGGGCATTAATTTTGGGGTATTTTTTCAAGTGTCACTCATTTTTATCTTCACCACTAAAGTAGATATGTGAAAGAAAGAAAAGTATATGTGTGAATAAACATGTTAATAATTTCCAAAACATTTTTTGGAAATCTATTAGAGAAATGTCTACATAGATACAAATATTTATTTTGCATAAAGACAAATATTCTCCCTATTTAATATGTTTAATTTTGTCTTCTTTTATCACATTAGCTAAGACTTCCTGTTAGATATCAAACTGCAACAGAAGATTTGTTTTCTTCCTTCTAATATTTGGATGTTTTAGATTTCTGCGTGATTTTGAAACTCTTAACCTCTCACTATTTACTCAAACACTGATTTGGAAGTTATTGTGAAGCTGCTGTGTGAATATGATTAATGTTAAAGCAAATTGACTGTATGCAAAACAGGTTCATTTTAATTATCTCACTGGACTAGATGCATACTTGGAAGGCTTTCAGATAACTATTGACATTTCCTGTAGGAAGAATACATTCTATCTGTAAACTCTAGAATAAACCCAAGCAACAACTTCTCTGATTTGCACTTCCTACAGCTTGCCCAATCAAAGCATACCTTCATGACTAGTCCCTAACTCTATAATTTATGCCATGATGTATGTATGCTGTATGTATGATGTATGTATGGTGTATGTTTGATGTATATATGAATCCATCTTCTAATCTAAAAGCATTCCAATATTTTCTTTTCTCTGTTTGGCACCTAATTGATACCACACATGTAGTATAGTATCTTCTTTAGTGAATTATGTCATTAATACTGAGTTATGCAAAGGTCCTCAACTTTCACCATTTACTAGGTATTTTTGACCAGCTTTAAACTATGCTTGGTTTTTATAAATTTTGAGTTATTTGATTTTATAATGTGTTAAGTTCCATACTAATCAGGTTGAAATTTTTTTTTCAGCCTTGAGCTACTGTTTTCTCCATGTGCAAGTCAAGATAAAGACAAATATTTGAAATACAGTATTGAATCATGAATCATTTATTGACATATCCCACTAAATGTCCAGTTTAAGAAGAATGCAATCTGAGCCGTAGTCAGAGCCAGTTTTCACCAAAGAGATGGTGGTTGCCATTATCCAGGCAGGTATGTACCAAACACATAAATAAACCAAAATAAATAATAATAAAACATAATTATAATCAAATAACATATTATTTAAATCTCTGACATATGCTGTCTTTTACATTAAAACAGTCAGTGATGCTTTACAAAATGTTTAAGCATCTGTCAAGATAATCCATCCAAAGAAAATACACACATTTAACTAAAAGCAGGAACATTTGCCTATGGTTTGTTTATTGATATAATTTTTAAATGAGCCCTTAATTTATTACCATATATGCTTTATGCTAAGCAAAAATTTTCCTCTCAGTGTTTCAATTTATAAGTTAGAATTAAAGGGTAATAAATGGTATTCTTCTGATTTATATTTAGCAAGTTAATCATTCATAGTAAAATGACAAAAAAAAAAAAAAACCCTGTCACACAAATAAGAACAGAGATAATGGTCTGTTTTGTTATTCTTATAATTTAAGTTATAATTTGTGACTCTATTATACTTATTGAATTTTTGCTTCAAAATAACAATATTTTAAAACTACTTACACATTTTCAAGGATCACACATATTATCGATAAGTTCAACTTCCAAGTGTTACCAGAAATACTACAGATGTGAACTATGTCAAAGATACATAAGTATTCCTAAGAAAAGTGTTCATCTTCCAATTATTTTTGTTTGTTTTCTTGAGAGAGGGTGACATTTTGTAACACTGAACATCCTGAAGACAAGGCTGGCTTGGAACTCTGAAACTCAGAGATCTGTTTGACTCTGGCTCTTTAGTGCTGGGAGTAAAGGTGTATGCATCTAATTTAAATTTTAAAAATTAAAAGTTTTTTTAGTGTTCTACTCTGCACAACACTAAAACTATAATTTTCATCCTTTGAAATAGTTTATCAGGTTTGACAAACATATCATATTTTTTTTTGCCTAATTATAAGTTTGAGTAATTTTATTTTGTTGAATGTGCATGCACATTATGGGTTGCTGATTAAATCATGAGAGATTCTATGCAGTATAAAATTAGTCAGGCCAATTGTACTGTTTATTTAGCATTCTCTCACTGAGCATCATGGCATGAAAATTATGAGTGTTTTCTTCTTTTATTACTTTAAAGCTTCTCACATTAGCTACTAGATAATTCACATTCACATTAGTTTCAAAATACCAAACTTAAATAAAAGACAATATCATTTCATAAAGCATTGTGTATAAAGAAATATTCAGTTCTGCAATTTTTGTAAAAAATATAATATTCAGTTCCTTAATTTATCGACTCATTTCCATTTGAATGATGCTCTAACCTACCTCGGACAGTTTATTCTAATCTTCTTTAGACTACAAATCATATGGATGCCTGACAACAACAGTAACTCTGTTCTTGTTGTTTGTTCTTCTTTTGATCATTATTGGAGGTTTTTATTCTTCTGTCCATAAGATTTACCACTTTACATGTACAGAAGCCTGCATACATCTTGTTTATTACAGCTGTTTATTGTATCATGTTCTCTAGTGACTGTTCTAATCCCACACTGCTTTGTTTATCTTGGTCTCTAAGCTTACAAAATCCACTTACTAATGACACTAGTAATCATCTGCATTGAGTGGGTGATCTGGAAAGGAAATTAAAAATGATTAAGCATGGAGAATACAGGAAATAATGATGTTTTTACTCACTGCTCCCAAGGGCCTTCTTCATTCCTCCCTTCTCTCTGATAGAAAAGACAGTAGAAAAATGCTATAAACTATTAAAGGGTATACATTCCAGAAGGCGGTGAAAGGAACAGAAACTAAAAAGAAGTTCATATCATCTATTAGGAACTCCATATTGACTTAGGTTGAAAACTAGGCACTCAGGATTATTTTTCAAAGCAGCATAATAAATTTAGCCCAAGCATGTTTGGGAATGATGTTCAAATAAAATTTTGGACTCTTGTGTATCTCCATGAGATTTCTATTTGTGTTTCCTTCTCTTTTGCCCTTCCCTCCTTCATTCTTTGATTCCTTCTTTTCTTCTTTCCTTCCTTCTTTTCTGTCTATCTTGCCTACTTGCATATTTGCTCTCTCTTGGTCTCTCTCTCTCTCTCTCTCTCTCTCTCTGTATGGGTTTTTTTTTTTTTTTTTTTTTTTTTGGTTTGCATCTCTGTTTATTTTCTAAAGAGGGAGAGAATAGAAGCCTGGAATTCTATGGCTGAGGGAGGATCTGGTGGGGGGGGGGGAGGAGTTGTATGAGGGAAATCTTGGTTTAAATATATTCTAGGAAAACATTGTTTTCCATAATAAAACAATCTCTGAACTTAATTGTGATGTGATAATACTGCTAGCTTTACCCTCTTTTTTTTTTTTTTTTACATTAGTTAGCTAATTAATGAACTTAGTTAAGTATATGTATGTGTGTCTCTGTGTGAGTCAGCATATCCCAGTGTGCAGGAGAGGAGATCAGGCCACTTTCAGGAGTCAAATTTCCTTTCAAATATATGACTTATTACACATTGTATTTATAAATAACACCACTTGGTCTCATAAATACATGAAAGTAAAATGTGTCAATTCATTTACTTTCACTTTTAAAATCATTCTTTGAGAATTTTATACATCAGGTTTTGATTATATTCATTCCCTCCTAACTCCTCCAAGAGCAGACACCTTTTCCACATTAAGCCTTCTTTGTACTCTCTTTTTCACAACTAAAATCTGCTTCCTGCTGACCATCTGTGCTTAGACATGTGGCTTTACATTGGTGTAGAACAGATCTATAAGAGGTCACACTCTTAAGGAAATTGACATTCTGTCTGCCAGGAGCTATCAATTGGGAAAGCTCCTTAGCAAGAGTTGAGATTTTGTGCCCATCTTCCCATGTCAGGAAGGTATACTTATGACTTGGAACTGAATAGGTCTTGAGAATGAAGTCATAGAATTGTGAATCAATAGGTATAAACACCATCCTGTGTCTGGAAACACTGAATTTCAGTAATAATCTAGTTTGTCTGACTCTTAAGCAATTTCTCCTTCTTTTGGAATAATCCCTGAGCTCTTGGAAGAGGAAATGTGATGTGGTTTCCCACTTAGGGTCTCACCTTCAGCCTCTGGGCAGCTGTTAGTCTCTGGTATTCTTCATGTGATGCAAACAAAAGTTCCTCTGATGGAAGTAAAACAGTAAGCAGCCTCTTCACACATGTGATGTGTTATTTTTAAACTGTCTAAAACCTTGACTATATCTCTACATCTATGCTGCATAGAATTTAATAATTATTCTCATCATAAAACAAACTGATTGGAGCATGGAATGCTATAATTATAAGGCATCATTTTCATTTTTCTCAATGTTATACTTAAAATGCTATGAAAATAAATTTTGTGAGTAGTCATGGGCACATTAATTGTAAAAATAATACTTTCCCTAAAATAAAAAAAAAAACGGTATTTAAATATACAACACTTAATATAATAAAATTATGATAAGTTTTGGTTTATAGAAAGCAAGGAATCAGTGTAACAACTCTGTGTTTTCAAAGACTTTCTCCATTTTCTTGGCAGCAATATGCCATCTTCCCTGCAGCTGTATGCCTGCACAAGTGTTAACCATCAAAGTGAGTCTCCATTGTATCATGGAACACACAGATCTGCCAGTGTCGAAGCTCAAGAGGTTACCAGTATACACAAATATCTCAATTTTTAATACGGACAACCCCAATTGGGCCCAAGATAGCAGGCAAAGTATTAGAACTGCCCAGATTTTGAGCTAATTATGTTATTTCAAAATAAGCTAATGTGTATGTATTTTTTCCCATATTCAAGGCTTGTGGAAGGACACAGAGGGCCAGCACAAAGAATGGAGACATACAAACTCAACGTCGGGAGATAAGAGGTTTGGGGGACCCTCCAGAATGCATTAGAGACCTAGGAGGTGAGAGACTCTCAGGACTCAGAGGGAGGGGCCTTAGATGAAATGCCCTATATTGGGGAGAGGGAACTTGTAGAGCCCACCTCCAGCAGAAAGACAGGGCATCAAGTGAGGGATAGAGTTGCCATCCCACAGTCAAAATTCTGACCCCTAATTGTTCCTGTTTGAAAGAACTGCAGGCATGGAAATAGAGACAAGCCTGAGGAAAAGAAGGTGTAGCAACAGGTCAAAAGTGGGATCCAGCTCAAGGGGAGGTCTCAAGGCCTGACACTAGTACTGAGGCTATGGAGCACTCATAAAAATGGACCTATCATGACTGTGCTTTGAAAGACCCAACAAGCAGTTGAAAGAGTCAGATGCAGATATTTGCACCCAACCAATGGATAGAAGCTGCTGACCCCTGTAGTTGAATTAGAGGAAAGCTGGAAGAAGCTGAGGAAGAGAGAATCCCTGTACAAGGACCAGCAGTCTCAATTAACCTGGACCCCTGAGATCTCTCAAACACTGGACTACCGCCAGGCAGCACACACCAGCTGATATGAGTCCCCCAATACACATTCAGTAGAGGACTGCTGGGTCTGGGTTTAGTTAGAGAAGATGAACCTTACCCTCAAGAGACTGGAGGCCTCAGGGAGTTTAGAGGTCTGAGGAGGTGGGGGAGGGACATTCTCACGGAGATGGGGCGGGTACGAAGTATGGGATGTGTAACAGTGGAAGGGTGGACCGGTAGGGGAATAAATTCTGGAGTTTGAGAGAGAGAGAGAGAGAGAAAGAGAGAATATCAATAAAACAGAACAAATTTATATATGTTCCTTCCTAACTGATTATTCATATTACCATGCTTGAAATAATTTTATAGTATTCTAACAGGAACGTCAGTAGAAAAATACACCCAGAAAATTATTATCCAATTTACTATATAAAATGATGTCATATATAATGATAAAATTGAGAAGTCTTTAAAAAACAATTTTAATAATTTAATTTTAGTACTATTTTAGTTCTACTGAAAAATATTGATGTTAAAGAAATAGTTCCTAGTTTCCATATGTCCCACTAAAAGTTTCTTGTGTCACTGTCATCCTATTTACATATCGTTGCATATTTATGATCACTGGCTGACCTGATATTGACATCAACATTATCACCATAATTATTACATTATAAACTCAATATTTACATAATTACTTCTTCAAATCACAGGATCCTGCTTGAAGATATGTTCTACAATTACGTTTTATGTAACTCCCAACTATTTTCTCTGTTCCTAATGGCTTTTACAGTTTAGAAGCTCCCATGTAAAATTTTTATAAAATATACTTATATAGGATTTATTTGAGTTATCTTATGATTGCATAAGTTACAGTATTTTTGAAGGAAGATCAGAGATATAAAGTTTACTTTTCATAACATATCCAAATGCTATAAACAGTCAAGATGATACCACTACTAGTATTTACTTTGATTTCCAGACCTCAGCAGTATTGTCAATGTTCGGTCATGTACAGTTATTTCATTTATCACAAGTCTAGAATTAACTAAAACTGTGTCATTTTGTGTAATTCCTCCATTTGATAATCAATTAGGAGCCAATTACTTATAGACAGATTTGGAAATGGGATTATCCATATTCTTTTGGATAAGAGATTTGTCCCTCCTTTTTCAGTTTTATTTATTCACAAAATTTGTTTACATTTGTATGGAATAATGGATTTTTTTGTTTTCTCAATGGATTATATTGAATACTATGTATTGACACACACACACATATAATGTTGTGGGTTATAGTCAAGTATTGTATTGTTTCATTATTATTCAAGAATTTCTAGATATAGTCACTGAAAAAATTTCAATTGAACACTATGGCTCTTTGACATACCTTATTTAGTGTGTGTGTATGTTTGTGTGTGTGTGTGTGTGTTAGAGGCGGGTAGATGCAATACAGTGAAAAGCAGAGGAAGAGAGTGAGAGAGAAAAGGAAGAGTGAGAGGAGGAGAAAGTGAGGAGAATATTGGGTGCTTAGTACTTTCTTCCTTATTCTAACTATAGCTTTTCCTCTATGATGTTAACCAAAAGCAGCATAATTTATTAGCTGTTTCTTTAAGGAATATTAACTCATTTTGTGTAGAGCCACATCTGAAGAGGATGTGATTTTGTATTTCTACTTATACTATTGTAAGTCTAGGTTTCTTTCCATGGTAAGCCAATGCACAATACCACACACACACACACACACACACACACACACACACACACATACACACATATTTTCTTCCATTTTATTACTCCTTACAGGTTGTTGAATAACATGGGATAATGCTCCTACTACTTTTTGAGTATTTAATTGCAATTATATTTCACTAAAATGTAAGTTTCTTGAGACAAATATTTTGTCAACTTCAATACAAAAAATAAAATCTCTCTTGTCACACACAGGTAAAATAGCAAGGATTCTAAAACACTATTTTAGAAAATATAGTGTATTTTATTAAATTTGAAAGAAATCATCAAATTTTGGATGCATCTCTGAGGACAGAGTTGCCTAGCATGAAAGACCTTAGTTCAATTCCCAGTACTACACACACAGGGAGAGAGAGAGAGAGAGAGAGAGAGAGAGAAGGAATCACAAAATAAAATCAGGATAGCAAGAAGATGGTACTAGTAACTTGGTATGATAAAACAATAAAACATGTCAAGATGGATCTAATTTATATTGACATAATATATAATATTTATTGAGAGACAAAATTATAATTGAATTCCAGGAGAAATTTGAGAACTAATTCAAATATTTAAATGGATGTTTTAAGTGGTCAGAGCATTCAAATCTCTAGTTGAGTTAGCTGAATTTACTACAAAATCATTTATGGAAATAAAGTAGTACACAGATCAATAGTTTCTCAAGAGGAAAATACATCCTTCTTGAAATAATATAAATACCTAATGGGATTTTCTATACGAAAAATTTTCGTCATCTAGATTACAGTTGATTTGGTCTCTTTGTTCTGCAGATCCAAAAGATGTATTGAAGAATTGTCACATCTATCTTGTGAGTAATTGGTGGCTATTGGAAGCACAAATGTCCACATACATAATTTAAACTGATACATGCTATATATTTGTAAGTTAAATGAGTGAGAAGAAAAATCAATTTATCAATACTTACATTTGTACAAAGACTTCTTAAATTAAAATTGACATAACTTTTAAAGAGAAGGTGATGTTAGCTTTAGGAAAGCTGGATATATTGTCTTGCAACCTTCAGGAACTGCCATGTTTTGATTGTGAGCTTAGCTTATAACAGATGAGCCAGGGTCTAATAAGAATTCCCAATAAAACCAGAGTTTTCCCAAAGTTATAGGTTTCTCTCTACAAACTGATATCACTGCCCTATTGCTGAAGACAATTATACAATTAATTAAACTGGTAGAAGTAAAGAAAGCTACATAGAGCCTTCATTCCTATGTGTTAGGGTCTTTAGTACATGGAGGTACTCTGCATGCTACAAAGAGAAGCATAAATACTAAGCCAACATCAAATTCTTTGATGTACAATGATATCTTGCCTATAAGATATTCTAGGAAAATGATGAATCAAAATTTGTAGAGGTAGCCAACTGATATTTGATATGACTGAAAGCCCACTTCATGATATGGGACCCATACTCAATATTGCTCAGAAAACCAGGAACCTGAGACTAGATAGCCTAAGGACCTAGGGTAAAACCAAATACTGTTGTTCTAAGAGAAAAACAGCAGCAGCAGAAAGTAGCAAAAATATAACTCCTAATGGCATTATGTTATACTCATAGATCAAAATTACTTTCTTGGCCATCATTAGAATAGCTTCTTCCTGTAGCAGATTGGAACCAAGCCTTGAAACACTCTTCATAAAATGGGATGTAACCTTCAAATCCCTACACTCAGGATTCAGAGAACCTGTTGAAAGGACACCAGAAAGACTATATGAGCCTGAGCAGATAGAAGACCACAGGAAAAATTACCTGAAATAACAGAATTGATGCACATACAAACTCACAGAGACTGGTGCAGCATGCAACGGACCTCCTAGGACTCCTCCAGATAATGTCCTAGAGCTCAAAGAAGAGGACACACACACACACACACACACACACACACACACACACACACACACACCTACCTATAACCTTGAAGTTATCTTATAATATCCACTCACAAATTAAAATTTAATTTTCTCCAAAAAATTTCACTGGGGAAACAAAGTACTCTTAAGCATAGTCCATTTGCCAAGAAATGGGTGACCAACATGAAATACTCAACAGCATCACTCAATGTTCCATGTTTCATAATGTCATTTCAGGGCTTTTTAAAAAATGTATCTTGGGTTTTTTATTCATCTCTCTTTTTATCTCTCTGCCTCTCTGTCTCTATCTCTCTCTCTGCCTCTCTGTCTCTCTCTGTCTATCTCTCTGTCTTTGTCTCGGTCTCTGTCTCTGTCTCTCTCTCTCTCCCTGTTTCTCTCTCTTTAACTTATAGATCTTTTGGTATTTATTTTGACTTTCTAGTTTAGTGATTTTATGGGTTTCCTGAGTTTCTGAGGGCCCCTCTCATTATATCTATAACACACATCTTCTCTTGGAATCTTCATTCTGTTTTATCCTATTACAAAGCATCTGTTCTCTGTTATCATACTATATTTTATTATTATGCCTAGGATGTACATTTGTTTTCTAATGAGAGACAGAAAGAGAGGATGGGATGGGTGATGGAAAGGAACTGGGAGTAGAGTAAGGGAAAAGTATAGTTGGTATTTATTGTGTGAGAAAAGAAAAAAAACTAATTCATTTTATTTATAACCATTATTTATCCACTTTATATCCTGCCAACTGCCCTCTTCCAGGCACTCCTTCCAACAATTCTTTCCCCCTTCCCCCTTTCATTTTCCTCTAAAAGGTAGAGGTCCTTCTTAGGTATCTCCCCATCCTGGCATATCAAGACCTCTCCTACTGAGACCCAAAAAGACAGCTCAGCTAGAAGAATATATCTCATATAGAGGCAACAGCTTTTGGGATAGCCCCTGCTCCCGTTGTTCAGATCCCACATGAAGACCAAGCTGCACGTCTGCTATGTATGTACAGAGTGGGGAGTGATTGGTCTAACCCATGTTTGCTCTTTTGTTGGTGATTTTGTCTCTGAGAGCCCACAAAATCCAAGTTAGTTGATTCTCTTGGTCTTCCTGTAGAGTTCCTATCTCCTTCTGGCCACCAATCCTTCTTCCTATTCTTCCACAAGGTTTCCCAAGCACTATCCAATATCTGGCTGTGGGTATCTGCATCCCTTTGAATCAGCTGCTGGGCAGAGTCTCTCAGTGCACAGCCATGCTATAGACTCCTGTCTGCACACATAACAGAGTATCATTAATAGTGTCAGGGATAGGTGCTCACCCATGGGATGAGTCACTAGTTGGGCTGGTTATTGGTTGGCCATTTCCTCAGTCTCTGCTCCATCCCCAAATTCTTGTAGACAGGATAAATTTGGGGGTGAAAGTTTTGTGGGTGAGATGGTGTCTGCTATCAATCCATTGAGGTTTTTGACTGGCTACAGGAGGTGGTCTCTTCAGGTTCCATATCCCTAATGCTATGCCTCAGCTCCATTGATTCTTGGGTGCCTCCCCTATCCTATGAAAGTACTTAGTCATCAGGAAAATGCAATTCAAAACAACTCTGAGATTCCATGGGTCAGAGCAGCTGAGATAAATCCTCAGGTGACAGGACATGTTGGCAAGGATGTGGAGCAAGAGGAATGCTTCTCCATTGCTGGTGGAATTGCAAACTGGTACAGACACCCTGGAAATCAATTCAGCAGTTTCTCAGAAAACTGGGAATAGTTCTTCCTCAAGTCCCAGATGCACCATTCCTGGACATATACCCAAAAGATGCTCCAGCATCCCACCAAGACACTTGTTCAATTATAATCAAAATAGCTAGCTATTACAAAGAATGGCTAAAGAAAATGTGGTGTATCTACAAAATGGATCACTAGTCAGTATTACATCAAATATTTTTATAAACAAAAACTATTTTAATTAAAAAGAAAACAAGCAAATAAGAAAGAACTGCTGTGTAAATATATGTAAGAAATAGGCTCTGCATTACTAGTTAAATAACATTTTAGCCACCCAGAGAAAAAGCTTTGCATACAGTAAAGGCTAGTAAGTTAGCCCATTCAGTTCTTTGTAGACCAATTAGACTGTTGGTACATAAAATTTGCTATCAATTAAGGATTTAAAGCAGTAATATTGCCCAATCTACTAGGCTGGCTTCCCTGTTCATCATCTCACAAGTTAAAATTGAACCACCTTACAAAGCCCTCACCGGAAGCTAGGATCCTTGCCCTCATACACTGAATTTTCTGGAGTTCACTTATTTTTATTCTACCCTTCAAATAACTGAGAAGCTGTCCACTAGATTTTTAAGGTCAGGAGAAATATCCTTACATTATGCATTTCTGTGCTTTCAAGCTGCATCTGGCCAGTAAACACAAATGTGATGTGCTTATGCAATTAGGTCAGGGCTGAGTGTATAATCTTTCTTCCTTAATGTCATCTGTGACTTATCATATGCTATCATTATGAGAGTAAAATCCCTATGACTGGGATTAGGGGGAGCATATGCAATGAGGGCATTGACCTTGAGGTTCTCTGAGAATTTGTTCTCAATTTGTGAGTAATGAAACTTGTTGCAAATATTTACTGTTAAAAGTGAATAAGCCACCCAGCACACTGAGGCAAGAGGATTGTGAATTTAAGATCACTCCTTATGCTGATGTATATACACATATACATATACATGTATATGGAGAGAGGGAGAGAGACAGAGATGGAGATAGTGACAGAGACAGAGGGAGAGAGGATTTTTTAAAAACCTAGTATATGAATTAGGTTATTGGCTGTAGCTCTGTGGTTGAGCAGTGTTTGTCCCATATCATACCTTCATTTTAATTCCCAGGAAAACCAGAATATTAGTATGCCACAAGATTAGATAGAGATAGATAGAGATAGAGATAGAGATAGAGATAGAGATAGAGATAGAGATAGAGATAGAGATAGAGATAGATAGAGATAGAGATAGATGGGAGAGAGAGAGAGATCAGAATCCTAGGGAATCTTGTTATAGTCACAATATAGAATCCAACTCATAATTTTATTTATCAAACAAAACCCAATAACTCAAATAAAATTTTAAGGTCAAATATTCTAAAGAATAAAATCCAGAGACATACTAATTTGACATATACTTAATAAGGAATGATGATAGAAAAATACTACTGATTTTGTTTTGCACTATATTTCTGGAGCCACTCTGTTTCTGGAGGAGTGGAAAACTTCATATGTATAGGGAAGAAACCATAATTCCGAATCCACAGTAGTCTTGTCCTAGCTGAAGTGCTTCATAAAGCATTCATTAGCAATGGATATCATGAGCTATGTACATGCGCCCTGCACTATATATTTAGAACCAGTGAGGCTCTACAATCAAGCAAGTGCTGTAGAATACACTTCAGATTGTTTAAGAATATTATTTTGAAGATTTTTTTCGTTATTGTGCATTCAGCAGTCTTTTACTGTTTCCAAGTTGGTGCAATCCCCACATTTATTTATACAACTTCATGTGTGGTTCAGGATAACAGTTTAAGACACTATGGCTTAGATACTTTTTATGGTTTTAATGGCAAGTATATTCTTGAGATTTATATTCAGAATTCATTAGACAGAAGAATAAAAAATGACCACAATCTTTTTTTGTATTCCTTCCATTAAGAAATAGACAATATTTAATAGACAAAAATTTCCTTATCCACTGACTTTTGATGTGAGTTAGGACAAGTTTTGAACAAAGGAATGGAATAAAAGTGACTTATGTTGTGAAATCTGAGTAAGGATGGAAGAGGTTTTCTCTTCCAGTTATCATCTTCCTGCTCTGAGATTGGAATGGAGTTTGATTGAGATATGACATTTGATAAAGAAGAGCATATTATTTAAGGAGAGGGAGAGAGAGAGAGAGATTGAGAGAGAGACAGACAGACAGAGAGATAGAGACAGAGAGACAGAGAGAGAGAGAGACAGACAGAGAGAAACATCTAGCACATCTAAGAAACATCTTGTATTGTTATCCATCAATGCCCCCCCCCAAAAAAGCTTTAGTTAAAACCATGTGCATAGTTTATTTAGAATTGTGGGTTCTTTTTAATCTGGTTGCTGGCTTAACTGTAAAGTCAACACTGTGGAGAGTTCTTTGTTGCATGACTTAACATCACAGAATATGGTCAATGAACAAACGTGACAAGGCACAAAATATAATAAACCTTTAAAGAACGATTAGCATCATTAGTTAGTAAGCCTGTCTGCATGTCAGGAGCTGGGTATTTCCTGAGGCAGATGACCAGTTGTCAAGAACACAAGTTTTCGAAATATCAGTTCTCAAATGGAATCTTCAGTTTGAAGACAACTCCTATGCAACTAAATAGTCACTAACACTGCTTATGTTATTAATTTTTATCAAGTAGGTTTTTTTTTTCTGCTGGTGTAACAGTTTCTAAAACACCAAGTCTGTTAATTCAATATATGTTTATTATGTCAACATTCCTGTGGGTTGAGCTGTCCTTGGCACAGTGTGTTCTCTGCTTCTTCCTCTCATCAGGTGTGGGCCTGGTGTGAACCAATAAAGTGATATTATCAGAAACTCAATTTAGGGAAAGGTGTCTTCCAAATCGTCTCAGGTTTTTGGCTACATTGCTGACTTTGGTCTCTTGCTGATGGTGATAATCTTAAAGAAAGTTTCTCAAGTTCTTTGTACTGTTATCATGGGATACAACATTCCTTTTCCAAGTTCTTTCTCTTATATAAAATGGTTTTTAAAAGATAATACTAGAGAATTTGAAGATAATATACTAGGTTTAAAAAAAAACCCAAAAGAAAAGACAAGATGTAGATCTAGTCAGTATTAAGGAAGAATCAATTGAAATAGAAGAAAAAAATAGGGGGAGTTAGAAGTCAAGAAAGCAAACCAGTTTATCTTAGTGATGTCTAATCAGCTATATCCAGAAAATGGGTGACTTAATAGAAAGTGTGAGTATCCTGAAAGGATGAACAAGGAATATGTGAATTGCAGCAGTAATAAGGAGGGAAAAAGTGACAGTCCAGATCTTGAATTTAGACTACATCTTAGAGAACCTGACCTAAGGTTGTACACGAGTTCACCAACAAACCTGCACCTAGCACCAGTTTCCAGGTTAACTAGCCTGTTCCTGCCACTACACTTTCTAACAACCACAGGTCAGGAGGAAATCAGATGTTAAGTTTATGGTTTGGCTCCTAGCAGCAGCCAATTATTTTAAATGACAGCAAAAATCCATAATAGCCCACCCCAATCATATATGTGTGCCAGGCTAGAAAGTCCCTTGCTTGTTTGCTCACCTCTATAAATGCTTGCTCAGGGGTTCACCTTCCCATCAGGGTCAATGGTAGGCCCAAGCTCAAGCTTGAATTTAAAAAGACCCTAGTATTATTGCATCAGAATTGGCTTCTTGGTGGTCTTTTGGGGGGTCCATGAGATGGGCACAGCAAGAGAAAACAAGGGGTGGGCTATTATTCTCTCTTGGTGAGAATTCAGAGTGTAGACAGGCTCAGAAGTAGAATCTGAGGATCTACATTAAGGGTTATTTTAGAGTGTTTTCATATGTATCTTACTAAAGAGGCAAGTATTCCTCCAACATTCTTTTCCACGTTGATGCTCATAGAAAATAACATTTTTATTTTCAACATTTACCTTTAGGCTGGCCTTAACGGAGATCCAAAAGAGGATTCCCATCTAAGAGCAGATGGCCAATCTCTGTTATTTCCTGAACAAGGGAAGCACTGCTGGCCACATCAATAGGTATTACCCAACGACAAAGCCCCTTTGTAAAAGGGTTATTCATCATTACCAGACTATTTGTGTGATATGATTTTTGCATATTGCTATACCTATATCCTAAAGGGTTTCCAGAACATGTGGATAGGTTAGAAATGTTGTTAGTACAGTGGTTCTTAACTTGTTGAGTGGTATCTCTTTGGGGGGCCCAACTTGACTTTCACAGGCATTACTTCAGACCATTAGAAAGCACAGACATTTACATGATTATGATTCATAACAGTAACAAAATTACTCTTATGAAGTAGCAATGAAAATAATTGTATGGTTCAGGGTCATGACAACATGAGGAACTCTATGAAAGGGTCACAGCATGAGGAAGGTTGAGAAGCACTATGTTAGCAACTACCAACTGCCAGCCTAGCAACATGAATTAGCTTACATTATCTAGCTTCACAATAGGATGTTCAAGGGAAAACTTTTCTGTCAATTCTTTTATATTCACCATCTATACTTTTAACTACGTACTCTCCTTTTGTTCAGGAGAGTATGTAGTGAACGTGGTGCACAAGTATTTTATCAGGAATGTACACGTGGACCTCTGAATACTAGGGTAAGCTAAACTCTCTACTAGCAGAGAGTCCTACTCGTACCATCCTCTTCCCTGCACAACTGTGGTCCAGGATGGTGCTAGTGAAAGTATTTAAAAAAGGCTAACCCCAAAAAATAGGAGGAGGCTCACAGGATGGGATCTTCAGAATCCTGCTGAGATTGACATCCTGCTAACCTATGCCACAGGAACATATGAATACATACTACTCCATATGAATACGTTTATTGAGTGGGAACATGCTTTCTCCTGCATATTTTAGTATATAGAACTGATGATAAACTTAGGATTGCTGTCATTAGTGCTGTCTTTTGCTCTGTGTTTTCTTGTAAGCTGGGCACTGAGGGAATTCAGTATTTTACTTGTAACTTCTCCAGTTCTTCTATCTCAAGGCCTACTGCTGTTTTTGTATTCTATGGAATTATTGTTGCCAAGGAAGAAAGAGGGATTACAGTTTTGTCTGACAGATTGAGATGGCATGGCATGCTCCTGGTTATCAAAATTCTCATGTAGTGTGAGATTTTTAGTTGCTGAGTTATAGAGGAACTTTATTTCAGAAACATAGTTGCTCTGGCAAAGGATCACATTCACTGATCTAGGCCTGTGTGATCTGGCTAGAGGGCAGATACCCCACAGACCTTTAATCCTTATGGCGGGAAGACAGATATGACCTTAGTATGTACCTTTAAGGTAAAAGTAGTTTCTACAAGCAAGTAGTCATGTCCAATTGAGGAGCAGATAAAGTGATGAGTCAGAGAATTATCTGACAGAATGCAATAGGATAGGCCCAACTCTCACAAGAATGGCTCATCAAAGAAAAGCTATTCAAGAACAGCACAGGGAGAGGTGAGTCAGTTGGTAGGACAGTGGAGTTGGGTTTGTTCCTAAGTTCACACAGTTCAGTGCAGGTCAGCAAAAGCAGTTGAAGCCAGAGAATAAGAAGAACACATACAATTATAATAAATTGCCAGAGTTTGAGGCCAAGCAGAGCAATTCAGTGAGAAGCTGAGAGAAATCAGTTTGAATCAGTCAACTTGAAGTGGAGTTTCAGCCAGAAGAGCTAAGTTGAAACAGCCAGCCTGTGTCCAGAAAGAAATAGAAAGGGTAAGCTTATTCATCAATAAGCCCCCAAGATAACAATTATATCAGGTCAATAAAAATTACTTATTGCAGTGAAATTCACTTTGGGGTGCATTGTATATACTGTATAATCTCCAATAGCTAAACTTATGTAGACTTGCAGGATATAGAACAACGCATGGAGCTGAGCTACTCTAACTGGGTGGATTTGTTCTTGGATTCTTGCAGTTTGTATCCTGTAGTTCACATACTAAAAAATTAATCAAAAGTCCCCTTTAAAAGCTTAAAAAAAAGCAGCCACCAACTGTGTCATATTTTTGTCAGAGGATTCTGATATAGATTAGTACCTGTGAAAGAGCTGTTTGCTTATTTCTCTTTCCATTCCTTTGTTTTGTGTCTAATGAATGTCCTCTGTAAGTGAAATATATGTTTCTCAAGTATGTCTACTTTATTCTGGTGAGGTCAGTCCTCTATGGCAAACAAAAGGGAGGGAAAAATATTAGTAACAATGAGCCTCAAGTGACATATCATGGTGTTTCCACGTGTATTCTGTGTATACAACATAAATTTTATTGTGAAAACCTAACTTTTATTTAAATGTTGGAAATTACATTGTATTTTGGCACACACACAAAATTATATGTAGTGTTACTTCATTGCATTTTTCCCTTTTCCCACTTAGGAGGCATATAAAATTTCTGTGAACTACATACTTTAATAACTGGAAAGGAGTGTTCCTCTTTCCCTACATCCTCTCCAACATGTGTTATCACCTGAGGTTTTGATCTTAGCCATTCTGATTGGTGTAAGGTGGAATCTCAGGGTCATTTTAATTTGCATTTCTCTGATCACTAAGGACTTTGAACATTTCTTTAGGTGATTCTCAGCCATTCGCGATTCCTCAGTTGTGCATTCTAAGTTTAGTTATATACACCATTTTTTTTTTTGATTGAGTTGTTTGTTTGTTTTTTTTGTGATTAGCTTCTTGAGTTCTTTATATATTTTGGATATTAGCACTCTATCAGATGTGGGATAGTGAAGTTTTTTTTTGTGTGTGTGTGTGTGTATGTTGACGATTTGTCTTGTTTACTATGTTTGTTGCCTTATAGAAGCTTTCTAGTTTCATGAGGTCCCATTTATCAATTCTTGAGAATTTGGAGAAAGAGGAACACTCCTCCATTGCTGATGGGATTGAAAACTGGTACAACAACTCTGGAAATCAATCTGAAGGTTCCTAAGAAAATTGGAAATAGATCTACCTGAAGACTCAGCTATACCACTCTTGAGAGTATACCCAAAAGATACCCACCATGCCACAGTGGCATGTGTTCCACTATGTTCATAGTGGCCTTATTTGTGATAGCCAGAAGCTACAAACAACCTAGATGTCCCATGACAACAGAATGGATACAGAAAATATGTTTCATTTACACAATGGAGTACATATAATTTTGTGTGTGTGCCAAAATACAATGTAATTTACAACATTTAAATAAAAGTTAGGTTTTCACAATAAATTAAGAATGAGGGCATCCTGAGTTTTTCAGGGAAATGGATGGAACTAGAAAATATCCTGAGTGAAGTAACTCAGACCCCAAAGGACATGCATGGTATGTACTCATTAATAAGTTGATATTTGCCAAACAACAACAACAACAAAACAACAAAAAACAAAGCCATACAGAATACACAAGATAGAGTCCACAGAATTCAAAAGGCTCAACAAACTGAAGTACCCATGTGAGAATGCCTCAGTCCCACTTGAGAGAGAGAAGAAAGCAATCACAAGTGGGGAGTGAGGGAAGGACTTGGGAGAGAATGTGGATGGGGTGGGGGTGGGTTGGGGGTAGAGAGGAACTTGATCTGGTATTGGGTAACAGAAAAGGACTGAAGCCCTGAGGGCCAGGAGAAAGGATGGAAACAAGAAACCTCAGGAAAGAGGATGTTGAGGGGTCCTCCAGAATGCGCCAGAAACCTGGGATGTGAGAGACTCTCAGGACTCAAAGATGAAATGACTGACAGTAGGGAGAGGGAACATAAAGAGTCCACCTCCAGCAGGAAGACAGGAAATCAAGTCTGATCCATAATAGAATTACAGGGATGGAAATGGAGAGGATCCTAAGGAAAAGAAGGTCCAGTGACTAGCCCAAAGTGGGATCTAGCTCACTGGGAGGTCTCAAGGCCTGGCACTATTACTGAGGCTATGGAGTGTTTACAAAAAAGGACCTATCATGACTGCCTTTCAAAGACCCAGCAAGCAGCTGAAAGAGTCAGATGCAGATGTCTGCAGGCAACCAATGAAGAGAAGCAGCTGGCCTTTTTGTTGAATTAGGGAAGGCTGCAGAAGCTAAGGAAAAGGGCGATCCTGTAAGAGGACCAGCAGTCTCAATTAATGTGGACCACTGAGATCTCTCAAACACTGGACCATCAAACAGACAGCATACATCAGCTGATATGAGACACTCAACACACATACAGTAGAGGACTTCCGGGTCTGTGTTCATTCAGAGATGATACACCTAACCCTCAAGAGACTGGAGACGCCAGGGAGTTTAGAGGTCAGGTGGGGTGTGATGTGGGGACATCCCCACATGGAGACAGGGGATGGAGAGGCGATATAGGATGTGGAACACTCAAAGTGTGCAGAGAGGAAGAATAAAATATGTAGTGTAAAAATAAATTAATTTTAAAAAACTAGAAAGGATAATACCACATTTATGCTCAAGAGGAGTTACTTGTGTTATAGAAATCTCTGTGATGTTCTTCTTCATACATTCATCTTGCCAGAATTTTCTTATCCTAAATTTATCATTGTTGTCAGTGTTTCCTTTTGTAGTCAATCTAAATTAGCTTCATATGATTATTGAAACTTGAGTATTTGTATTTAAAGCCACAAAACTTCAGAAAACTAGCCAGGTGAACTTTGTAGTATCATTTGCATAGATTCCCATTTTTAGTATCATACTGTTTGCTTTGTGAATTAGTGTCCATGTATTCATTCATGACATATATATCAATATGTTTTTATGTATTTGTTGAATCATTGAAATAAATGTGAGATGCTGGGTTTGGGGGAAAATGACATACCACAATTAACAAAGCATACTCCTATCATCTTTGCTATGTAATATACAATAAAATAAACTAGCCGAGCAGTGGTCACACAAGCCTTTAATCCCAGCACCTGGAAGGCAGAGGCAAGCGGATTTCTGAGTTTGAGGCCAGTCTGGTATACAGAGTGAGCTCCAGGACAGCCAGAGCTACACAGAAAAACCCTGTCTCAAAAAAACTGACTAAATAAGTAAATAGATAGATAGATAGATAGATAGATAGATAGATAGATAGATAGATAGATAGATAAACAAACAAACAAACAAATAAATACAGGGCCTACATCTGACTCAATGATTTATCTCTAAAATTAACATTATTAAACATTATTTTTTCCAAATCACTGCTCTATATAGAAAGATAACCACAAATCTGAGAATATGACAGAGAGTTATTAACCAGAAAGATGTTCATCACCTTCTGGTTCGGGGATGTCTATCAATGATCTTGTTTCAGTAGATTTTTTTTTAACATAAGTGAAAAAACATTATAATTTTATTTCCAAATAAAGGACCGTTAACCATTTGCATTCAGTTCTCTGTTAAATTAGCATGTTCTTTCTTGTAGTTTCTCTAATTATTCTCATGATTAATGATGAGCATCTCTCTTTGTAAGAAGAGTTTAAAAGTGGGGAAAGCATTCTCCTGGAAGAATAAAGGCAAATGCATCCGCCTAGACTGTTACCACTGGAAATGCTAAATATTTTCTATAACGACTGATACTTTTCTAGCTGTATATCTCACTTCTAAGAATATTGGCAATTTATAGATGCTAGGCACTCTGGTGACCTGTTGCAGCATCCACAGTGGCAGACCTGTGGTTCTATAGTATACTAAAGAATCACATTGATGGTTCCAGTTAGACAGCTACCAGGATGATGGCAATACTACATGCAAGTCAATGGAGATCACCTTTGAAAACACAATATGTTCCTGTGAGGCAAATCTCATGATTGATACCAAATATATATTACTGATATTTTATTAAATTTAGTGATGCATATTTTCAAATTTTATTTTCTAACCAGAGGAAATTATTTTATCTATGGTTAAATTATCAGTGACTACCCATGAAAATTTACTTTTTAAAAATTCCTTAATACTTTTTTATAGTCCAGACTTTATCCCCCTCCTTGCCTACCCTCTGCCTGTTCCCGATCCCACACCTCCTCCCCTTGTCTCCAAGAAGATGTCCCAATCTCCACCTCCACTCCCATGCCACTTCCTGGGGCCTCAAGTCTCTTGAGGGTTAGGTGCATCTTCTCTGACTGAGTCCAGATCCTGCAGTCCTCTGCTGTATATGTGCTGGGGGCCTCACATCAGCTGGTGCATGCTGCCTGGTTGGTGGCACAGTGAGCAATCTCTGGAGTCCAGGTAAGTTGAGACTGCTGGTCTTCTTATGAGGCTGTCCTCTTCAGCTTCCTCCAGATTTTCCATAAATCAACCACAGTGGTCACCTAACTTCTGTCCATTGGTTGGTTGAGACATCTTAAGCATAACTTTAAGAGAAATAAGAAAAAAAGAAAGATAGGGTCTAATGATAGTAAAATATGGTCTTAATTATTTTATTTTATGATTTTCTTTATTTTTATTGGATATTTTCTCTATTTACATTTCAAATGTTATCTCTTTTCCTGGTTTCTCTCCCTCCCAGAAACACCCTATCACGTCCTCCCTCCCCCTGCTTCTATGAGGTGTTCCTCAACCCACCCACCCACTCCCACCTCCCTGCCCTCGATTCCCCTACACTGGGGCATCTATGGAGCCTTCATAGGACCAAGGACCTCTCCTCCCATTGATGCATGTTCAAGAATATCCTCTGCTATATATGCTGTTGGAGCCATGTGTACTCCTTTGTTGATGGCTTAGTTCCTGGAAGTTCTTGGGGGAGGGGGGGAGTCTGGTTATTTTATAATTGAGATTATTAAGCATAATAAAAACATAAATGTGTGGATAAAGAGGTATAAAATCATAATTTAAAATTTAAATTTCTATACAATAAAGAAGTCAATCACTCTAGTGAAGAGGCAGCCTATAGAATGGGAAAAATCTTTATTAGTAATACATTAGAAAAAGAAGTAGTGCATATCTCAACCTTCATCTGAGAACTTCTTTTTTTTTATTACTGTCAATCAAAATAGAGTCAACTAGTCAAAATTCAGAAAATAAGAGACTACAAAATGCTTAATCGTAACTAGGACAACTATACAATACCCAGACTTTCCAAGGCTCCAGAATCATTGCAGAAGTGGTGTTGGAAATATAAGATCTGGAGCTGGTAGAATACTACAAAGGAATAATGTTTTCCAGAAACAGTAGGATGGTTATACACTGTGGAGAACTCACAGTGGCTGTGGCAGTATTCTCAACATCTTCACAGACTTCATCCAAACAAAAATCTCATCATGAAGAAGTAAAATGGTCACAGTGTCTCAGTCCTGGCTGAGGAGCTTTGGTAACTGATAGTGGAAGGGAGAGTGAGAGTCGTTTTTAAAGATACTGTCTTTTGTAGGCCAGTCAGGCTCCAGTTGAAGATTATCCAACAAAATTTTGTAGAACAAATTGCACTTGATTTGTTAAAAACAAACAAACAAGTGAACACAATAATAGTAAATGAGAGGCTGAGTGATCTGAAAGAATTGGAGGAGAAGGATAAATAGCATCACAGTAATTGGGGAAAAAACTCACAATTTAGTTTAGTTTTTATTGCCTTCCCCAACATACTAATTTTTTTCAGAAAATATTTACTAAGAATGTTTGACACTTGTCTACTTAATTAATGACCATTGGCTTTAATAAAACCAAAAATTCTGTGATTTTATTTCATAAAAGAAATCATAATTTATAAAATTATTTTTAGTGATTGTCACTTAAAAATTTACCTGAATAATTCTACCTCCATTCTACTTATTTATTTTATCTATATAATCTATCTATCCATCTATCATCTATCAATCTGTCTATCATCTAGCTATCTCTACCATCTGTCTATCTTCTATCTACCTATACATTTATTTATTTATTTTTGACTAGGGTCTTGCAACTCTAGCTGGCCTTGAAATTTTATGTAGCTAAATATAAAATGTAATTTCTGCCTCTAACTACCAGTTTCTGGGATTAAAGTATTTCCTGTACCTTTCTCTAATGAGATGCCTCTGTTTTTGTTGGCATAGAAAATTGTAGCTGTGAAATACAGGTCACCCTAGCAGTCTATCATAAATATTCCAGTATTCAAAACTGTTATAACCTACTAAAATGATTTTCATCTGTTTAACATACTCTTTGTTCTTGCTTTTTAATCTCTGCATTTTACACATGACAAAATGCCTGTTTTATATCTATGCCAGATGATGCTTTTCTACTATAGACTTATCCCTTTTAATTTGTTTCTTCTATATAGTACCATGTGGCAAATAGTGACAGTCAACTTGAGCTCATCTAGAATTAACTATAACCCAAAATTGGTTGTGCACACATGAGAGGGATTTCTGTTTAATTAAAGCATTTCAAGTGGGAAGAATCACTTCTAATTCAGATTTTTGAGGTGAGAAGATATACCTTCATTCATGCCTTTTGAGGTGGAAAGACCCACCTCTAATCTGAGCCCCATCTTATTCTAGATGTCTAAATAAAGGACATGGCAGAAGAAATCTCTATTTGCCTCCTCGTTTTTCCCTCACTAGCAAATCCATTCTTCACAGTAATTAGAGCCTGCTTCCTTTAGGATTCTGGTATATACTTAAGACTAGCAGAGGCATCCAGTCTCGTGTACTGAATGCTTACTGGATTCTTGTATCTTCTCTTCACGGGCAGTCATTGTTGGATTAGCTGGACTACAGACTATAAATAGATTCATTCTATAAATTCTGGTACTCTACAAATCCCTGAATAATGGAAGCACTTGAATATGTTTTATGAAATTTTAGATTAACAAGACACAATAAAGACTTTTGACACCATTCCTCCTTAAGTACTCTCTAAAGTTTGGATAAGGTAGAAGTTCATACTCTTGGTACATTGAGTAACAATGAATGCATGTGTAGGGACATTTCACACTGCTGTGATACCTTTCTTAATTGATGGTAGCTTATGGGAACTAGATTTAAGGCTTCAGTATGGAATACATCAGAATGAAGATGCTAACACAAATATCTCTTTGTTTTATTGAAGAGATGCCACAGTGATTATTTGTATTTGTAGCTCTAGCTCTCTGTCTTAGTTTACTATTCTATTACTATGTAGAGGCACAAGAAAAAGGTAACTTATGAGAAAAGTAATTCAATAGGGGGCTTTTGTACTGTTTCAGGGGGTTATGTCATGATCATCATTGCAAGGACCATGGCAGTAGACAGGCATGACACTGGAGCAATGTAAGAGCTTACATTTTTTTCTGTCATTTGGAGGCAAAGAAAAAAGGAAACAGGCTTTTGAATCTTAAAGTCCCATTGCCATCGTATGACTCCTCTAAGAAGAGCAGGCATCCTAATCTTTTCAAAACCTTTCCAACAACTAGGGACCATGTGTTAAACTACCTGATCCTATGGGAGTGTTCTCATTCAAACTACCACAGTCACTCTCCAATGTAATGAAGAATTTAATGTTTTTATCTGTTCTTGGAAAGTATCCGTGTGTGCCTGACCAAGTAGGAATATTAACAGAATCATAAACAAGTACACAATTCAGCCCAGTGTTGTCATCATCAAAGCTTGTGACTTATTCTTTCTATTGATTTCTGTGTACAAAGTACAATCTTGTTTCTCCCAATTATTTAATCTATTTTAACATGTATTAAGAGTGACTAACTTTCGATCTATATCTATTAACTCTTCTAAATTCTATTTCACAAGTGACTTGTGCAGTCATTAAATTTCTAGCACATACGCTACTAGCTAATATCTACCTTTGCAAGAGTCTTTTTGCCTTATTAAGTGTTGTTTTGTAGTCTCTTCATGTTGATTAGAATAGTCTCAAATATCATTAGAAATACAAACTACATTTAATATTATCCAAACTGTTATTCCATAGCAATATTTTAATCATGATGTTTCATGAAAACTTTACCTAAATATATTAGACCCTATACATCTGAATCATTCCCCTAGAAAATATTACCCTATTAACACTGTAAACTATAATGAGCTTTTCCACTACATTTACTATTTAAACATAATCATTATTCCTTATATTTCCTTCCTATATTTTATGTAACTATGTGAAATCATGAAAATGGTGTGGTATGTTGCTTTTATTTTAATTTTATAGTACTATGGAAACATGCACACTCATGTATGGAATATATAAGCAAATATTCTCTGGAAGAAAGTTTAAATCACTAAAAAAAAAACTTGGGTCATTTCTGCATGTATTAAGACCTCATGTGGTGAGTGGAGAAGTATAGATGATCAAATTGGTGTAATGCAGGATGTGTTTCCAATAAGGTTCACCAAATCCTATGACACTTGGAAGCTAAATTAGAACACCAGCACCTACCCCTATAGTGATGGAAATAAAGTGATGTTTGCTCCAGAATAAAAATAACTACTATCTTTAAAGAGACTTTAGGTTTATAATCCCTAGAATTTGAACAATGGTTCCAGGGAAGATTGTCTGTAAATATCCCAGATGTCTTTCTTTTTAACTTCCAAGGCTTGTCTTCCCTTCAGTTATCCTTTAACATAAGTTGTCAACAATGTTTCTTATGGAAGCACAAAATGGGAAGATAAGTGAAGTATATCCATGGACACTGTTTTCTAACATCTGCAATAGATTTCTTCATTTTTTATTTGTGAATTAACTTAGATTTCACTTCTCAGAATTATGCTTCTGTAATGAAGTAAAGACATATCAATTCCTTAAAATATGTTATATATAATCAAAATATTGTAAAATAATGAAAGTAAGATAATTTTCATACTAAGAAAAATAATGTCCATAGAATCTTATCGATATCCAAGCTAACTCATGTGTAAAAAATGAGAAAATTAAAAATACCATAAGCTATATTTAGATCTCAAATTATTTTCCTAGATACATACAAAGTAGAAGGATAATTATTATAAATGATATTTTGGTTTTTTTTCCTGGTTACTATCTTTGTTATTTATTCTCATTGGTTGGGAGGAGTGGGGACAACACATGCTCCTTTTATTACTCATATAATATTTATAGCTTGGAAATGCTACTATGTTATATAATGTTTTTCAGCTAAGTCATTTGAAGCATATGGCCCGTTTCTGACAATAAAATGTACAGAAATATCACGAGGGACCAATCAAAAGAAAAAGACTTCAGTCTAAACAAAAACAGTCTTTTTAAGAAAGAGACCTAAGCTTAAGAATTCAATGCTAGGAAAACAGGATTTGCTAATGTCTATTCTAATAAACTACCATTAACCTAAATTTTATTAGAGTATGTTTGTGTCATAGGAGAAATAGAATGATCTTGGTATGTATAAAATATTTTAAGGCTGGCTGCTATCTACTACAGGATAAATGTAAACATATTAAATGGCATCTAAGTACTTTGAAGTAGCCAAAAGCCTCTTCATATTAAAATCATAAAATAATAGTTATTAGTAGTTTGCATAAAGTTTATTTTAATTAGCTTTTCTTCCTAATAAGCTCTATGAATAAAAATGAGCATAGTTTTACCCATGAAAACACATGTGACTAGACTTTAGTATTAGTGACTGGAGAAGATGCCAGAATCGGGTTACAAGAAAGACGTAGAGAATTGAGTGACCCATGATGAAAAACCTACTAAGGAAAATCCAGGGAAGAGCACATTGAAGAT
Organism: Mus musculus; assembly: GCF_000001635.26. NCBI lineage: Eukaryota > Metazoa > Chordata > Mammalia > Rodentia > Muridae > Mus > Mus musculus. Next base: position 20,649,528 of record NC_000072.6, on the reverse strand, counting down.
TTACTAAAGACGAGATATTTCATACTTGATGATTTTAATATATTGAAGTGTATCTGACCATATTCATGTACTAAAGTTCTATCTATCTATCTATCTATCTATCTATCTATCTATCTATCTATCATCTATTGTCCATTTTTCTTTTCTTTCTTTCATTAGATATTTTCTTTATTTATCTTTCAATTATTGTCCTCTTTCCTGGTTTCCCCTCTGAAAACCCACTTTTCCATCCCTCTTCCTGCTCACCAACCCACCCACTTCTGCTTCCCTGTCCTCAACTGGGGCATCAAACCTTCCCAGGACTAAGGGTCTCTTTTCCCATTGATGTCCGACAAGTCCATCCTCTGCTACATATGCACCTGGAGCCATGAGTCCCTCCATGTGTACTCTTTGGTTGACGGTTTAGTCCATGACAGCTCTGGAGGACGGTGTCTGGTTGGTTTATATTGTTGTTCCTCTTATGTAGCTGCAAACTCCTCCGGCTCCTTAGGTTCTTTCTCTAGCTCCTCCATTGGGGACCATGTACTCAGACCATGGTTGGCTGTGAACATCCACCTCTGTAAATTTCAGGCACTGGCAGAGCCTCTCAGGAGACAGCTTTATCAGGCTCCTGTCAGCAAACACTCGTTAGCAACCACGATAGTATATGGATTTGGTAACTGTATATGGGATATCCCAAGCCCAGCTTCCTATATATAGGAAGTCAGGACCGGAACTCAAGCAGGTCAGGAAGCAGGAGCTGATGCAGAGGCCATGGAGGGATGTTCTTTACTGGCTTGCCTCACCTGGCTTGCTCAGCCTGCTCTCTTATAGAACCCAAGACTACCAGCCCAGAGATGCTCCCACTCACAAGGGGCCTTTCCCCCTTGATCACTAATTGAGAAAATGCCTTACAGTTGGATCTCATGGAGGCATTTCCTCAACTGAAGCTCCTTTCTCTGTGATAACTCCAGCTGTGTCAAGTTGACACAAAACTAGCCAGTACAATTGACCCCTTGTCAACTTGACACACAAAAACATCACTAGTAAGCCTCAACCCTTACAATCTTATTCATCCCCAAGATCTCAATAACTAATAACCTATATATCTCCCAGTTCCTTATCTGTACTTTTCCTTTCCCCCAGAGTCACTGCTTCTTCTTTTCCTAGGCCTCCCAAGGATGTCAACTGAAAATGACATAACAAGATAGAATATGACTAGTCACAAATCCTCATATCAGGGCTGGATGAGGCAACCCAGTATGATAAAATGGGTCCATGAGCAGACAAAAGTCAGAGATCTTCCATCTCCCATCATTAGGAGTCCTAGTACAGAGGGTCTGGAAACTGAATTGAAATATGTAACAGTGGTGGATGGGGAACTATGGGTAGACACTAGAAAGTCACAGATGTCAGGGAAGCAAGAGGCTCTGAGCACCCAACAGGGATAACATTAGCTGAATTAGCCCACGAAGTGGAGATAGAACCTATAGAGACCATCTCCAGGAGATAGGTATGGCCCCCAGCTGGGGGATGAGGCTATCCACCTATCTCAAAATTTTCAACTCAGAATTGTTCCTGTCTAAAATAAATGCAGTGACAAAATGGAACAAAGACTGAAGGAAAGGCCATTCAGAGATCACTCCACCTAGGGCTTCATCCTATCTGCAGACACCAAACCCCAGCACTATGGATGATGGAAAGAAGTGCTTTCTGACAGGAGCCTGGTATTGATGTCCCCTGAGTGGTTCTGACAGCACTGACTAATACAGATGTGGATGGCTATAGCCAACCATCAGATTGAGCATGAAGACCCTAATGGGGACAAGACTGAAGGAGCTGAAGGGTTTAGCAAACCCATAGGAAGAAAAACAATATCAACTAACTGGACCACTCAGAGTTCCCAGGGACTAAACCACCAACCAAACAGTATACATGGAGGGATCCATGGCTCCAGCTACATATGTATCAGAGGATGACCTTTTCTAGCATCTTATGGGAGATAAGACACTTGGTTCTGTGGAGATTTGATTCCCCAGTGTAGGGGGATGCTAGAATGGTGAGGCTGGAGTGGATGGGTAGGTGGAGGAGCACACTCATATAGGATAGAAGCTTGCAGAGGGGAAACTGGAAAGGGGCATATCATATAAAATGTAAATGAATAAAATGATTTAAAATAAAAACTTCCAACATAATCATAACATATGTGCAGAAAATCTAGGACAGAGCCATATTTAGTAATTTCCACATTTTTGTGAGCTCCAATGAACTCTGCTTACTTGATTCTTGGATCCATGTTCCTCTGGTGTCTTCAACATCTCTCCTATGATCCTCCCCCCCCCCCTCATTCATAGCGTTCCCTGAGCTCAAGTAGTGTTTTACTGTGAATCTCTTTATATATACCCACCAATAACCAGAAGCAAACATCATTAATGACAATTGGGTTATGAAATCTTCCATGAGTAGAGCAGACTATCATTAAGAATAACTTGAATAGATAGGCAGAGAGTGGACAGCCTTGTCTAGTCTCTGATTTTAGTGGGATTGCTTTACGTTCCTCTCCATTTAGTTTGATGTTGGCTACTGGTTTGCTGTATATTGCTTTTATTATGTTTAGGTATGGGCATTGAATTCCTGATCTTTCCAAGACTTGTAACATGAAGGGGTGTTGGATTTTGTCAAATGCTTTCTCAGCATCTAATGAAATGTTCATGTGTTTTTTTTTTTCCTTTGAGTTTGTTTATGTAGTGGATTACATTGATGGATTTCCATATAGTGAACCATCCCTTCATACCTAGGATGAAATCTACTTGATTGTGCTGGATGATCAATTTAACGTGCTCTTGGATTGGGTTGCCAAGAATTTTATTATTTTTTCATCAATGTTCATAAGGGAGATTGGTGTGAATTTCTCTTTCTTTGTTTGATCTTTGTGTGGTTAAGGCATAAACATAATTGTGGATTCATAGAATGAATTGAGTAGTGTCCCTTCTGTCTGTTTTGTGGAATAGTTTGAAGACCTCCTTTAAAGATCTGATAGAATTGCCCACGAAACCCATCTGGTCCCTTTTTGGTTGGGAGACTATTAATGGCTGCCTTGATTTCATTAGGGGTTATAGAACTGTTAAGATGGTTTATCTGATCCTGTTTTAAATTTGAAGCATTGTATGTATCTAGAAAAGTGTCCATTTCATGCAGATTTTCCAATTTAGTTGAGTATAAACTTTTGTAATAGGAGCTGATGAGTTTTTGAATTTCCAATTTCTGTTCTTATGTCTCCCTTTTCATTTCTGTTCTAGCTAGGGCAGTTATACAACAAAAGAAGGTCAAAGGGACACAAATTGGAAAGGAAGAAGTCAAAATATCACTATTTGCAGATGATATGATCATATACTTAAGTGACCCAAAAATTTCAACCAGAGAACTAAAGCTGAGAAACAACTTCAGCAAAGTGGCTGAATGTAAAATTATCTCAAACAAATGAATAGCCTTCCTCTATTCAAAGGATAAACAGACTGAGAAAGAAGTTAGGGAAAAATCACCCCTCACAGTAGTCACATATAATATTACATACCTTGGTGTGACTCTAACCAAGCAAGTAAAAGATCTGTATGACAAGAACTTTAAGTCTCTGAAGAAATAACTTGAAGAAGATCTTAGAAGATGGAAAGATCTCCCATTCTCATGGATTGGCAGGATTAATATAGTAAAAATGTCCATCTTGCCAAAAACAATCTACAAATTCAATAAAATCTTCATCAAAATTCCAAATCAATTCTTCATAGAGTAAGAAAGAGCAATTTGCAAATTCATTTGGAATAAAAAAATCATAATATTAAAAACTATTCTCAACAATGAAAAGAACTTCTGAGGGAATCACCACCCTGACCTCAAGCTGTACTACAGAGCAATAGTAATAAAAACTGCATGGTATTGGTACAGAGACAGGCAGAAAGATCAAGGGAATAGAATTAAAGACGGAAAAATGAACCCACTTACCTATGGTCACTTGATCTTTGACAAAGGAGCTAAAACCATCCAGTGGAATAAAGAAAGCATTTTTAACAAATGGAGATGGTTCACATGGTGGTCATGTAGAAAAATGCAAATCAACTCACTCTTATTTCCTTGTATAAAGCTCAAGTCCAAGTGGATTAAGGGTCTCCACATAAAAGGAGATACACTAAAAGTTAAAGAGGAGAAAGTGGGAAGATTCTCAAACACATGGGCACAAGTGGAAAATTCCTGAACAGAACACCAGTGGCTTATGCTATAAGATCAAGAATACCCATTGGGACCTCATAAAGTTGCATGCAGGACAGGTTGTGGGTTGGAGGTTTTGTGGCTCATTTAATGTCCCACTCCTACAAGTAGATGTCTTGATGGGTTACAGAAGTTGCTTGATTCAGTCTCCATAGCCTTCTTTAATGAAGAGTCCTCACTAGAGTCACCCTCATTGGGTCCATCAAGTGTCAACTGTACTAGTTCCCTATATAGCTTCCCAGAATCCCCCAGTTACAGTTGACCCTCCTATACTTTCTCTCTTTTTCTGCCCCTCCCTTTTCTACTGATAACTTCTATATCTATCATATCCTGAGCCCAGTTGACACAAAAATAATCTATTTTCTCTTCCAAGGGAGATCCATGCTTCCCCTCGAAAGCATTCCTTGTTACTTCTCTTCTCTGTGTCTGTGGATTATAGCATGTTTATCTTTACTTAACAACTAATTTCCACTTATAAGTGAGTACATATCATGTTTGTCTTTCTGGGTCTGGTTTACTTCACTCAAGATGATTTTTCTGTTCCATACCTGCAAATTTCATGATGTCATTTTTAGAAAACACAACATTATGTAAATGTACCATATTTTTTGTTTCTAATCAAATAATTAAATTTTTTATTCAGATTAGGACTTTGAAAACAAAACGATTTTTAGACAAATAGTTTTTTGTTTGTTTATTTGTATTTTTAAGAAATGAGATAAATTTTATTATCATGTCTTCTCAAGTTAAAATTTCAACTTGGACAATGCAAAAGCTAATATTTGAGAATGGGCATTATAGGCTAAGCAACACCATCTTAGCAAAAACATAAAAGTATGAGAAAGACCGTTTTCAAAGGTCCAGTTGGTTTGACTTTGGAATTAAAGTCTCCTTTTTCCCATTTGTATCTTAAAGGACTTTGACTTCCAGCTCAGTAGAAAATTTATTCAAAGGCATGCCATTGGCATATTTTTCAGGAGTGGATGTAAGGAATGAATCTCTCCTGGATAAATCTCTTATCTCATTCAGCCACACACCTGATCTGGTAATGCCTAAGGATGGCCTCATAAAATACTAAGTTCTTCATCTGCTAAAACACCTCAAAGTCCTTTGCATGCTGCACAGTATGATATGTGAGAATCTAATAATCCTTGAAATTTTAGTAAAGTAAAAGACACAAGATCATGAGCAAATTAATGAAAAGGAAGAATGAGTGTGAATGGCTTCCAGATACTATGTATTTCAGCGTAAGCCCTACTGGAACAGATTGCTAGCCAATGTGATCTAGAATTCTTTCTATTGCTAGACTTTCTCTATGGAAGTGTTGGAAATAACGACAAATAACAAACCAAATTTCTCTATGAGGAACATTAACAATATTCTTAATTAGGCAAGCATGTAAGCTAAGGAGTGTAATTAGAAGTGAATACAGAATATAGGCACTCACTATATACAAAGCTCTCACCTAAATATATAAACAAACCTACCTACACAGTTCAATATGTAGTATATATACATATACATGCATATATGCAAAACCTAGATTTTAAAATATTTTGTGGTATAAGGCATGTTATATCTATTATACTTATACCAACTATTAGATATAATATTTTATAATCATTGACATATTTTATGTCACATAGCGTATTTTTATTTGATTCTCATAAGCTAGAAGATTGTTTCATGGTTACATTTAACTTACAGCTAGGATTTTAAATTTCTGAGAGGCTAAGGATGCTATTTAATATGAATCCATATATTTAGCAAACCCCAGAGATAGAGCTCATTATTTTCTATATTGTCATAGAAAGGTTAGCTTGCATCAGGTATTCTGTACCGTGAGTCACACTGAGCATCTTTAATTTACAAATGATAAATCTGTCTTCCCTGAAAACATGGTGACTCTTTTTTTTTTTTCATTTCCAAATATCTTTACATCAGAACTACTATTATATACTTTTGCGACTAGCCGTTTACTAAATGAAATGGTAGTCATTTAATCAAATAGCAAATCTGTGCGGAATTTGAGCCTTTAGATACTATGGCAATATTTTCTATGTGTTGGGGGTTTCAGTGTTAAACTGAATGGTAATCAAACCTGACTGCAGAAATGTACTATGTGCTACATGAAGGGAAAGAAAAAAGAAAACAGAATGCATCATAATCAATAGCACTGATGATGTGTGAGGATGATAATATCAGATAAATTCTAATGGTGTGAAGCACCTGTCTTAACTGTAGGTTAGATCTTCATAGTTTAAAACTCAAAAGTTCCATGACAAGTTTACTTGTACAGATTTAATATATAAATAAATTGTATTTAAGGAGATAAAGTTTCTAATTTCTAACTATTTCCTTTCATTCTTACAGCCAAGATGAGAAATATGTCCTACCTGAAGCCAAATGTAGAGCTCTAAATAGGCACAAATCAACAAATGTATAACATACACCAAAAACCTCACCCAAAATTATATTCCTTTTACTTTTTTGCAAAGTATGTACTTATGATTTGCAAGTAACTTACTCTCATGAAATTATATGTTCAGTTTGATCTTCATTCAAGACTAATAGCTTAGGATCTAATTTTTTCATAAGAGTTAGTTTAGTTTAAAAAACTTAAAAATAAGAATTCATACATCTATATTATGTAGCCATTAAAAGGCAAACAATTAAAATTAGCAACACTTTTAGTGGATGATAGCTGCAAGCATTCTCCTCAGGAGAATAAGATCTTAAAATTACTAATATTCTCTCATATATTACATCATATTAGAATAATCTTGAGTATATAAAGTGGTACCAATGTGCTACAGAAACTTAGGATCACATTAAGGCAAGTTGTTTTAGAGACTTCAAGTATAAAATTATAATGAGGTAGAATACACTATCAAAAACATTGTTTTAAGCTAACTCAGAGGCTGATTAAACTTCACATGTTACCACCCTTATTCATATAATGAGGCTTTGCACACCAAAGATCACGGTTAGTCCCTGGAGTAGTAAAATGAGACCATTAAAAATCTGACAACATTAAACTGAAGACAACCAACTCCAGACCTGAAAAGGGCAAGTCAAATGCTTGTCACCAGAAATGATTCAGAACTTCTCAAAAGCTGGCACAGTGACTGAGCAGCAATATCTCTGGGGAACGCAAATCATAAATTATTTTTAACTGAAACGACCACCCAGAATTATCATTTTTGGACAGAAATGCATCTAAGCAGATGGAGCACAGGTAGATACTCTAGTCATTGGAACAAATGCAGAATTGCAGTGGTGTGTGTGTGTGTGTGTGTGTACTGCTTGCTATCTATTGATCTGGTATTGTACAACATGTCAAAGACACCCTATAGAATATGCTCACTGAATAGAACTGCTTTCTTCTAAAATGATTTAAATATTTTTTGCTAAAACAGAACAGCTATTTCCAGGAAACAGTTTGCATCTGAAGTTACTTACGTTTCAGAAGACTTATTTGAAAACTAATCACTTTTAAAAATATAATTTTTTTTTCTGGCTAAAGCTTATTTTATTTATATTGATGATAAAAGTGCCTGCTAAATATATACTTTTGCATTGAAATGATAATAGCTAATGCTAATTTAACCAAATGAATTAATTGAGAAGACAAATACGTTTTCTGCTAATCTCAGTAACATTGTGGGCCTGGCAGGGGGGCTAGCCTATTTCTTCAGGCCATCTGTGAATTCCTCTGATATGTTGTGAACAGCAAATTGCGATCTGACTGACACTGATACACCCTCGTGAAGCATCTTCCACTCTATTACTCTGAACAAAACTGATTTCATGGTGTAAATACTTGTCTGCTTTCTAAAACAAATAATCCTAGTCACCCCGAAAGTGCCATCACTTCTGCCTCTCATATAACAACTGAATCATATTTTTATACTTTTAGAAACTTAATGTATTCCTTGAATTCTGTCAAATATGATAAAAATGAGAAAATCTCATAGAGTTGTCTCTCCATTTAGTAGAATGTCAGACATGAATCTAGAAAAACATTTAAAATATTACAACTGAAATAGTTATGAGTTACCCGATCAACTCAGATAAACTTGAGAATATTTTAGAGAATTTGCCTATACCTTATAAGGTACAAGTGGTAAAAGGTACAATATCAGAACATCCCTTACTTCTGAATTAATTAGAAAAATTTACCCTCTAGTCATTTTGCATATATTTGTATTGAAAATACTTCTCTAAGGAAGTATCAAGAAGAATGCCTTTTATAATGAGTGAAAGTTAATCTAACATAAAGGCATTATGTTTTAGACAAAACCTCCACTATATTTTAAAGCATTTTAAAATATTTGAGTGCTTCTGAAGCAAATGTGTTTCCTAAGAAGAGGAATATTAAAACATTTATATTACTTTAGAACGTATGCATTTTGAAAGAGTCATCACTCTTATTTGTATTTCTTTTAAAATGTTTTTGTAAAAGTATGATTTGTTTTGTAGATTATTTTCTTAAGATTATTTTTCCCATACGAGATCAGCTTAGGCATATATGTTGCTTGTTCTTAATAAAGCTTTCTATACATGCTAATCATGTCTTTCTTTCTTTATAACACAGAATATTACTGAGGACTCAAAACTAGTAAAGTTATAGAAATATTCCCTCAGTATTTTACTACCCTAAGGAAGTTAACAAAAGATATCTATTTTGAGCCCAATAGGAATCTGGCTGACCTTTCCCACTGACAGGGATACTGTCCAGGTTTGATGTGCTATATCAGAATGCAAAAAAAAAAAAAAAAAAAAAAAAAAAAGGCAACCTTCTGCCAAATGGACTGAGCCTGCGCCCCCCTGCCGCAATGAGCCTAGAATTATATAAACATACCTCCTCGTATGAATCTCAGCAGCAATCAGTTCCCATAACTTTTCCCCACCCACCAACTTAATCTGTCATGATTTGTTTGCTTACTTTGCTTCATTTTAATTTCTGTGATGGCATGGCTACCTGATCCCAGGACGGTTGAAAGCAAAAGAAAGAAAAAATGGGAAGAAATAATGTGATATTTTGGAAGGTAATAGATTTACATTTCTATATGATATCAGAAATTTTCCAACTGGAAGTACAGAATGCTTCAGACTTATTTCTCACTATCAGAAAGAAAATATCAATTCAAAGACTTTTATGCAAAATACATAGTAGCAAAATTCTTATGTGCATTGTTTTGCTTTGCAAGAGTGACATTGGATGATTAAAACTTGTACAAAATCTGTTACGAGCATCCATAAGGCAGGAGATTATACACTAAATCTGTGCAAGGACTGAGTCCAGCCATCAGCTTCATTTTAGAACATGCTTTTGTCTTAGAAAAACTGAAGTCTTAGCATTTGTAGTTCACTTATTCACTAGGACAACTATATTTTCTGTAGGTAATTTTAATTCTTTTATAAATTATACATCAAGATCATCTTTTTCTTGAGTATAGAATAAATATCTATTCATAGGAATAGGGCTCTGAAAATATGTCTAACTCTTTGGCCTTTCTTCACAGTATTGCCATTGATTTGTATCTTTCTCATTTTGCCCATCATATAGTTTCAGTCATAAACTATAAACACAGAATAGAACCTTATTGTCAACTTTTTGCTTAAAATATTCTATAATTTAGTCACTATGTCTGTTACACTTAACCAATTCCTCAGTTGTCATGATTTCAACGTTTCTTTGAAACATGACTTGAATTTCCTGAGTCATTTTCCACAAGACAAGTAAAACTACTGTATGCATAGTTTATATGTGTATATGTGTATGGTAAATAAATGAATAAGTATGTGAAAATATATAGATAGAAGGTAGACACAATTTAAATGAAGAGGTCAAGGGAGAAAATTGTTTTTTAACTGGGGCAAAAAAAAGTTGTAATTAGCAATTTGTTAATCTTAGAATTATTCCAGAAGGCTTATCTATAAACTGTCATAAAATTATTTTTCACCACAGTTTTCTCTAACATCCTAATGAAAACAAGACATATGTCTTTAAAGAATCAAACTTACTTCAAGAGATTTAATTATATCTAGATTTAATTAGAGATTTAATTATATCACACAGTTCAGGAATGCAGACTGGGTTGCATTTCCTTAAAGTTTGCCTCACACGGGCAATATTCATTTGATAATGAGGAATAACTTTCGTCCTGGTATTTCAATTTCTGTTGTTCTGTCTTCACAATGGGCCTGGTACTGGGATACTTTCCTGAGTCATCTGACTAATGACAGTGTTGATGTTTCTTGTTGCTGTGTGTTATATTTCTGTTCCTGGTATTGTGATAAAATATGGGAGGATAAACCTGTCTCCCAATTCCAGGTCATATCCCATCATCACAGGAGGTCAAGGTATCAGGAACTTGAAGTAGCTACTCACCTTACATACATAGACATGAGTAGAAGGTGATAAATTAATTTATTTTTATTTTCTCTACATTTATATTATCTGTGGTAGCCCATTCAGGGAATTTTGCAGCTCACAATAACCCAGGCCTTTTCATTGCAAAATAACTTGGTCCTCAACAGATATTAACACAGACCAATCTGATATAGACTGTCTCTTGCTAAGAGTATCTTCGCAGGTAATTCTAGTTTGTTTCAAGCTGAGAATTAAAACTAAATTTAATGCTATAAAATTTTATTTAACTAGCATGTTTGTATTCTCCTTTCTCTCTGAATTTAACTGTATTAATTTGTCATTATGGTCTCATAGATCAACATTCAGATACATGACCTCTAACTTAACAAAGATGTCTCTTAAAACACGATAGCTTAACAATTCATAATCAGCAATCTGAAATAACCAGTTATTGAAGCATTTACCTTTATACTAGATTATTGCACTTATACAACAATTATTTATTTAATATTTGATAATTATTGCATAGCACATATCACTGCAATGATAAGTTGCTCAAGGGGCATCAACAAATGTGAATCCAAAATCACTAGAAGGTAACACTTTTGTAGATACTTTTGATGGAGAAAATATTCTGGCTTTTTATTTTCATGTAAATCCTATATAGTCTTCTCAGAGTTCAAAGAATATTTAGTATTCAGTGAGCGTTCCATTCCATACATTTATAACATGAAGAGGTAGAAGAAAGCAAGGAATTAAAATACTCAACAACACTATTAGTATAATTATTGATAATAACTGATTTTACTTTAATTTTATGGTTTTAATTTTATGGTTTGGGGTAAAATTAGGCTCTCTCAGAACAGCCAATTAAAAACTCAGTCAATTATCTAGTTAAGCTTCTTCCTGAGTTATTATATGCTAGATTTTAACATATTACACCTTTCTCATGTGGTCCATTAAAATTATCTCTTATGGATCCATTTAATGTGTCTAATTTTATTTGTAGTATAAATAATTATATCAATTTACTCTTGCTTAGACTTAAGCTTTTCTGTTTGTTTCAATCTCTATACAGAACAGAGAGAGAAAATAAACATGGACATATTCTCTTATACTTTAACTCAACTAAATAAATATTAATGAGTCAGTGCTTTGTATTTCCTCAGAACATAACTGACAGTCATTGCTTCTCCTCTTAATTAACTGTCAAAGACACACTAAGAGTCTCATGGGGATTGGTAAGCTAGCTAGAAAAGTATCAATAAGTCTAAGTACAGGAGGAACAGTGATCTACCTACCTTGCCACTAGCAGCGCAACCCCTAAGAGCCCCACCAGCACTAAGCTTATTGATATGACGTTGTTATTTCATTCAGGGATAATATTTTTTTACTTAGTAAACATTATCATATAACCTGTTTTTTCTACAAACCACTAGTGTTTTACAATTGAGAAACTATAAACAAGAAATTTCATAATCACTGGTAAACAATCTATTAGAATTCAAGAACACAATTTCAAATTGAGTATTCATCTTAGTCTAGGGGAAAACAACAAGTCTAATGATATGGAAGTCTAATATCAATTTCTTGTTTATAACTAACTTTGACAAATAAATTTAATTAACTTTATTTTTATCATATTTAATCTGAATCCCTTTTTGAAAATATATAGTCACACCTATGCATTAATGACTTAAAATGATAACTTACCATTTGTATATTTTAAATATGATTTATTCACATATACCAGAAATCACTTCTTAATGAAATGAGATTTTTCATTATTAATAAAAGTTGGATAGAGCTTAGATTCACATAGAATGTCGAATTTATGAAAAATGATTTAATTTTTTTTTGTTTTCTAGGTAATGAAGAATAACATGTTTTGAACTTACAAACGACTATGTCTGATACTCTGCTATTGTTACTGAGAAAGTATAAACATTTTTAATATAAGAGTGCTTTAGTCAGTCATCAGGGGAACTATTAATGAGGGGAAATAATGTGAATGAAAATGCACAAACTACATAAATTATCAAATGTTTATACAATACCATGTCTAATTTCTTCTGTACTTTGTATTTGCAAACTAGTTTGAATCACTTATATAAATTTCCATTGGAGCCACCACTTAAATGGTGTTTGTATTTAAAAAGAAAAAAATAGCTCAATACCACAAAGCTAATACAATACAGATTGATGAATGAATTTTAAGTAATGCATTAATAAATTGCCCTGCACTATAAAATGAACTCATATCGTAAATGAAAAATAGATCCATAAATAATACAAAGTATAATAATGTATTCTATTATAAAATATTAAATATCATATATCTTTGTAATAAAATGTTTAATAATCATGTGATTCCATATAAAATTACAGACAAGGTGATGTAGCATATTTTTAAGGCATTAAGTGAGAATGTTTGCTTTAGAGTCCCTGCTTTTCATAAAAAAATGAAAAGTGTTCATTTTAAATCTTAGAAATATAAGATTTTAATGACTTAGTCAATTGTATTTATATATTTAGTTTTGTATACATATACATAATTTTTAATATAACTAAATATATAAATATATTTTAATCGTGATATATATATGAAAAGAAGCCATGGATTTGAGATATAGCTTGGTTGGGGTGGGAGGTATGTGGGATAATTGGAAGTATTGAAGTGAAGAGGAAAATCGTTTCCTTATATTTTAACTGTAAAACATTTAAAATAATAATAATAAAGTCCTCAAAATATAAATTATAGATTGGTAGCCAGAAAATTTTATGTTACTGGACATAGTACAGATAGTGACTCAGCCTGAATCCAGTGAAAGAAGTGGAGATATATTAGGTAACCACAAGCCTAACACATAAATTCATAAATGTAAATCCATGAAATAATAAGAACAAAAATCTATATCACAAAATGAGCAAAATAAGATAGCAACTCAATAAAATTTTAAGACATTTTTCTTTTTTTATTGGATATTTTATATATTTAAATTTCAAATGTTATCCCTTTTTCCATTTTCCCCTCCAGAAACACTGTATCCCATCTTCCTTTATTCCTGTTTCTACCAGTGTGCTCACCAACCCATTCCTGACTCCATGCCCTAGCATTCCCCTACACTGGGGCATCAAACCTTCACAGGACAAAGGGCCTCTCCTCCCATTCATGTCTGACAAGGCCATGATCTGCTAAATATACAACTGGATCCATAGGTCCCTCCATGTGTACTCTTTGGTTGGTGGTTTAGTTTGGGTAGTCCTGGGGGAATCTGGCTGGTTGATATTGTTCTTCCAATGGGTTGCAAACCCCTTCAGTTCCTTTGGCATTTCTATAACTCCTCCATTGGGGAACTTGTACTCAGTTAAATTGGATGCAAGCATCTGCCTCTGTATTTGTCTGGTTCTGGCAAAGTTTCTCAGGATACAGCTATATCAGGCTCCTGTCAACAAGTACTTCTTGGCATCTGGAATTGTCTGGGTTTGGTATCTGTATATGGGATGGATTTCGAGGTGAGGCAGTATCTAGATGGCCTTTCCTTCAGTCTCTGCTCCACAGGTGGTCTCCAATTTTCGTCCCTTGAGTATTTTGTTCTCCATTTTAAGAAGGAACAAAGCATCCACACAATGGCCTTCCTTCTTGGGCTTCAAGTAGACTATAAATTGTATTTGGGTATTCTGAGCTTTTGTGTTAATATCCGCTTATCAGGTATTACACATCATATGTGTTCTTTTTGGGGGGGGCAGTATTTCCTTTACATTTCCAATGCTATCCCAAAAGTCCCCCACATGCTCCCCCACCCACTCCCCTACACACCCACTACCACTTCTTGACCCTGGCATTCCCCTGTACTGAAGCATATAAAGTTTACACAATCAATGGGCCTCTCTTTCCACTGATGGCCAACTAGACTATCTTCTGATTCATATGCACATAGAGACACGAGCTCCAGGGGGTACTGGTTAGTTCATGTTGTTGTTCCACCTTTAGGATTGCAGATCCCTTCAGCTCCTTGGGTAGTTTCTCTAGCTCCTCTATTGGGGGCCCTATGATCCATCCAATAGCTGACTGTGAGCATCCACTTCTCTGTTTGCCAGGCCCCGACATAGTCACACAATAGACAGCCATATCTGGGTCCTTTCAGTAAAATCTTGGTAGTGCATGCAATGGTGTCAGCGTTTGGAAGCTGATTATGGGATGGATCCCAGGATATGGCAGTCTCTAGATGGTCCATCCTTTTCTCTCTCCTCCAAACTTTCTCTCTGTAACTCCTTCCATGGGTGTTTTGTTCCCAATTCTAAGAAAGGGCAAAGTGTCAACACTTTGGTCTTCATTCTTCTTGAGTTTCATGGTTTAGCAAATTGTATCTTATATCTTGGGTATTCTAAATTTCTCGACTAATATCTACTTATCAGTCAGTACGTATTGTGTGAGTTCTTTTGTGAATGGGTTACCTCACTCAGGATGATGCCCTCCAGATCTATCCATTTGCCTAGGAATTTCATAAATTCATTCTTTTTAATAGCTGAGTAGTACTCCATTGTGTAAATGTACCACATTTTCTGTATCCATTCCTCTGTTGAGGGTCATCTGGGTTCTTTCCAGCTTCTGGCTATTATAAACAAGGCTGCTATGAACAAAATGGAGCATGTGTCCTTCTTACTGGTTGGAACATCTTGTGGATATATGCCCAGGAGAGGAATTGCAGGATACTCCTGTAGTACTATATCCAATTTTCTGAGGAACCACCAAACTGATTTCCAGAGTGGTTGTACAAGCTTGCAATCCAAACAAAAATGGAGGAGTGTTCCTCTTTCTCCACATCCTCGCCAGCATCTGCTGTCACCTGAATTTTTTATCTTAGGCATTCTGACTGGTGTGAGGTGGAATCTCAGGGATGTTTTGATTTGCATTTCCCTGATGATTAAGGATGTTGAACATTTTTTCAGGTGCTTCTCAGCCATTCGGTATTCCTCAGGTGAGAATTCTTTGTTTAGCTCTGAGCCCCATTTTTAATGGGGTTATTTGATTTTCTGGAGTCCACCTTCTTGAGTTCTTTATATATATTGGATATTAGTCCCCTATCTGATTTAGGAAAGGTAAAGATCCTTTCCCAATCTGTTGGTGGCCTTTTTTGTCTTATTAACTGTGTCTTTTGCCTTGCAGAAGCTTTGTAATTTTGTGGGGTCCCATTTGCAATTCTTGATCTTACAGCACAAGCCATTGCTGTTCTATTCAGGAATTTCCCCCCTGTGCCCATATCTTCGAGGCTTTTCCCCACTTTCTCCTCTATAAGTTTCAGTGTCTCTGGGTTTATGTGGAGTTCCTTGATCCACTTAGATTTGACCCTAGTACAAGGAGATAGGAATAGATCAATTCACATTCTTCTACATGATAACCACCAGTTTTGCCAGCACCATTTGTTGAATATGCTGTCTTTTTTCACTGGATGGTTTTAGCTCCCTTGTCGAAGATCAAGTGACTACAGGTGTGTGGGTTCATTTCTGGGTCTTCAATTCTTTTCCATTGGTCTACTTGTCTGTCACTATACCAGTACCATGCAGTTTTTACCAGAACGGCTCTGTAGTACAGCTTTAGGTCAGGCATGGGGATTCCAACAGAGGTTCTTTTATCCTTGAGCAGAGTTTTTGCCATCCTAGGTTTTTTGTTATTCCAGATGAATTTGCAGATTGTCCTTTTAATTCATTGAAAATTGAGTTTGAATTTTGATGGGGATTGCATTGAATCTGTAGACTGCTT
Organism: Mus musculus; assembly: GCF_000001635.26. Taxonomy (NCBI): domain Eukaryota; kingdom Metazoa; phylum Chordata; class Mammalia; order Rodentia; family Muridae; genus Mus; species Mus musculus. The sequence continues at coordinate 20,633,143 of NC_000072.6, read as the reverse complement.
TTGGCAAGATAGTCATCTTTACTATATTGATCCTGCCAATCCATGAGCATGGAAGATCTTTCCATCTTCTGAGAACTTCTTTAATTTCTTTCTTCAGAGGCTTGAAGTTTTTATCATACAGATCTTTTACTTCCTTAGTTAGAGTCACGCCAAGGTATTTTATATTATTTGTGACGATTGAGAAGGGTGTTGTTTCCCTAATTTCTTTCTCAGCCTGTTTATCCTTTGTGTACAGTAAGGCCATGGTCTTGTTTGAGTTAATTTTATATCCAGCTACTTCATTGAAGCTGTTTATCAGGCTTAGGAGTTCTCTGGTTGAATTTTTAGGGTCACTTATTATACTATCATAATATCTGCAAAAGGCAACATTTTAACTACTTCCTTTCCAATTTCTATCCCCTTGATTTCCTTTTGTTGTCGAATTGCTCTGGCTAGGACTTCAAGTACAATGTTGAATAGGTAGGGAGAAAGGGGGCAGCCTTGTCTATTCCCTGATTTTAGTGGGATTGCTTACGGCTTCTCACCATTTACTTTGATGTTGGCTACTGGTTTGCTGTAGATTGCTTTTTATCATGGTTAGGTATGGGCCTTGAATTCTTGATCTTTCCAGTACTTTTATCATGAATGGGTGTTGGATTTTGTCAAATGCTTTCTCATCACCTAACAAGATGATCATGTGGTTTTTTTCTTTGAGTTTGTTTATATACTGGATTACATTGATGGATTTCCTTATATTGAACTATCTCTGTATCCACGGGATGAATCCTACTTGGTCAGGATGGATGATTGTTTTGATGTGTTCTTGGATTCGGTTAGCAAGAACTTCATTGAGGATTTTTGCATCAATATTCATAAGAGAAATTGGTCTGAAGTTCTCTATCTTTGTTGGGTCTTTTTGTAGTTTAGGTATCAGAGTAATTGTGGTTTCATAGAATGAGTTGGGCAGAGTATCTTCTGTTTCTATTTTGTGGAGTAGTTTGTGAAGAACTGGGATTAGATCTTCTTTGAAGGTCTGATAGAACTCTGCACTAAGACCAACTGGTCCTGGTCTTTTTTTTTTTTTTTTTTTTTTTTTTTTTTTTTTTTTTTTTTTTTTTGGTTGAGAGACTATTAATGACTGCTTCTATTTCTGTAGGGGATATAGGACTGTTTAGATTATTAACATGATCTTGATTTAACTTTGGTACCTGGTATCTGTCTAGAAACTTGTCCATCTCATCCAGGTTCTCCAGTTTTGTTGAGTATAATCTGATGGTGTATTGGATTTCTTCAGGATCTGTTGTTATGTCTCCCTTTTCATTTCTGATTTTGTTAATTAGGATGCTTTCCCTGTACCCTCTAGTCAGTCTGGCTAAGGGTTTATCTATCTTGTTGATTTTCTCAAAGAACCAGTTCCTTGATTGGTTGATTCTTTGAATAGTTCTTCTTTTCACTTGGTTGATTTTGCCCCTGAGTTTGATAATTTCCTGCTGTCTACTTCTCTTGGGTGAATTTGCTTCCTTTTGTTCTAGAGCTTTTAGGTGTGTTGTCAAGCTGCTAATGTGTGTGCTCTTTAGTTTCTTCTTGGAGGCACTCAAACTATGAATTTAACTCTTAGAAATGCTTTCATTGTGTCCCATAAGTTTGGTTATGTTTTGGCTTCATTTTCATTAAACTCCAAAAAATCCTTAATTTCTTTCTTTATTCATTCCTTGACCAAGGTATCATTGAGCAGAGTGTTGTTCAGTTTCCACATGAATGTTGGCTTTCTTTCATTTATTTTGTTATTGAAGATCAGCCTTAGTCCATGGTGATCTGATAGGATGCATGGGACAATTTCAGTATTTTTGTGTCTGTTGAGGCTTGTTTTTTGAATAATTATGTGGTCAATTTTGGAGAAGGTACCATGAGGTGCTGAGAAGAAGGAATATCCTTTTGTTTTAGGATAAAATGTTCTGTAGATATCTGTTAGATCCATTTGTTTCATAACTTCTGTTAGTTTCACTGTGTCCCTGTTTAGTTTCTGTTTCCATGATTTGTCCATTGATGAAAGTGGTGTGTTATAGTCTCCCACTATTATTGTGTGAAATGCAATGTGTGCTTTGATCTTTACTAAAGTTTCTTTAATGAATGTGGCTGCCCTTGTATTTGGAGCATAGATATTCAGAATTGAGAATTCCTCTTGGAAGATTTTTACCTTTGATGACTATGAAGTGCCCCTCTTTATCTTTTTTGATGACTTTAGGTTGGAAGTCAATTTTACTAGATATTAGAATGGCTACTCCAGCTTGTTTCTTCAGACCATTTGCTTGGAAATTTGTTTTCCAGACTTTCATTCTTAGGCAGTGTCTATCTTTTTCTCTGAGATGAGTTTCCTGTAAGCAGCAAAATGTTGGGTCCTGTTTGTGTACCCAGTCTATTAGTCTATGTATTTTTATTGGGGTGTTGAGTCCATTAATATTAAGAGATATTAAGGAAAAGTAATTGTGGCTTCCTAATATTTTTGTTTTTAAAATTGGCATTCTGTTCCTGTGGCTGTCTTCTTTTAGGTTTGTTGAGGTATTACCTTCTTGCTTTTTCTAGAACATGGTTTCCGTCCTTGTATTGGTTTTTTTCTGTTATTATCCTTTGAAGGGCAGGATTTGTGGAAAGATAATGTGTGAATTTGGTTCTGTCGTGGAATACTTTTGTTTCTCCATCTAAGGTAATTGAAAGTTTGGCTGGGTGTAGTAGCCTGGGCTGGCATTTGTGTTCCCTTAGTGTCTGTATATCATCTGTCTAGGCTCTTCTGGCTTTCATAGTCTCTGGTGAAAAATCTGGTGTAATTCTGATAGGCTTGTCTTTATATGTTACTTGACCTATTTCCCTTACTGCTTTTAATATTCTCTTTATTTAGTGCATTTGTTGTTCTGATTATTATGTGTTGGGAGGAATTTCTTTTCTGGTCCAGTCTATTTGGAGTTCTGTAGGCTTCTTGTATGTTCATGGGCATCTCTTTCTTTTGGTTTGGGAAGTTTTCTTCTATAATTTTGTTGAAGCTATTTGCTGGTCCTTTGAGTTGAAAATCTTCATTATCATCTACTCCTATTATCCATAGGTTTGGTCTTCTCATTGTGTTCTGGATTTCCTGGATGTTTTGGGTTAGGATCTTTTTGCGTTTTCCATATTCTTTGATTGTTGTGCTGATGTTCTCTATGGAATCTTCTGCACCTGGGATTCTCTCTTCCATCTCTTGTATTCTGTTGCTGATGCTCACATCTATGGTTCCAGATTTCTTTCCTAGGGTTTCTATCACCAGCGTTGCCTCACTTTGGGTTTTCTTTATTGTGTCTAGTTCCCTTTTTAGGTCTTGGATGGTTTTATTCAATTCCATCACCTGTTTGGTCGTGTTTTCCTGCAATTCTTTAAGGAATTTTTGTGCTTCCTCTTTAAGGTCTTCTTCATGTTTAGCAGTGTTCTCCTGTATTTCTTTGAGGGAGTTATTAAAGTTTTTCTTGATGTCCTCTACCATCATCATGAGATATGCTTTTAAATCCCGGTCTAGCTTTTCGGGTGTGTTGTGGTGCCCTGGACTAGGCGAGGTGGGAGTGCTGGGTTCTGATGATGGTGAGTGGTCTTCGTTTCTGTTAGTAAGAGTCTTATGTTTACCTTTTGCCATCTGGTAATCTCTGGAGTTAATTGATTTAGTTTTCTCTGGTTAGAGATTGTTCCTCTTGTGATTCTGTTAGCCTTTATCAACAGACCTGGGAGACTAGCTCTCTCCTCTGGGTTTCAGTGGTCAGAGCACTCTCTGAAGGCAAGCTCTCCTCTTACAGGGAAGGTGCACAGATATCTGGTGTTCGGACCTCCCTCCTGGCCGAAGATGAAGGCCCAAAATAGGACCTGTCCCAGAAGCTGTGTTGCTTCAGCCTGTCACAGAAGCTCTCACCTGTGCAAAAATACTTTTGGCGGAGTCCCGGAACAAAGATGTCTGCCGCTGATGCTGAGGCAATGTGCTCTCGGGCCGGGCAGACACCTATCCTATGGCCAGGAAGGTGTCTGGATGTCTGGGGCCCTTAAAAGGGGGTTGCCTCAGAAGCTCTATGGCTCCTGCCTGTCCCAGAAGCTGTTAGCTTCTGTAGTCCACCCTCTCACCTGTGCAGAGTACTTTTGGCTGAGTCCCAGAACCAAGATGTCTGCCGCTGATGCTGAGCTCATGTGTGTTCTTTTGTGACTGAGTTACCTCACTCATAATTATATTTTCTAATTCCATACAGCTGCCTAAGAATTCCATAAAGTCCTTGTTATTAATAGCTGTGTAATTACATTGTGTAATGTACCACCTTTTCTGTATCTATTCCTCTGCTGAAGTACATCTGGGTTCTTTCTAGTTTCTGGCTCTTATAAATAAGGCAACCATGAATATAATGAAACATGTGTTGTTGTTATACATTTGAGTATCTTTTGTGTATAGGCCCAGGAATGGTATAGCTGGGTTCAGGATTTTGCTGAACATTTCTTTAGTACTATGTCTAATGTTTTGTTTAAGCACCATAATGACTTCCACAGTGGTTGTACTAGCTTGCTATTATACCAACAATGGAGGACTGTTCCTCTTTCTCTATATCCTAGCAAGCATCTGTTGTCACCCGAATTTTTGATCTTAGCCATCTGACTGCTGTGAGGTGGAATCTCAGGTTTGTGTGATTTGCAATTCCCTGATAACTAAGTATGTTGAACATTTTTTTTCTTTTTCCAATTTTGCATTAGGTATTTTCTTCATTTACATTTTAAATGCTATCCCAAAAGTCCCCTATACCCTCCCCGACCCTGCTCCCCTACCTACCCACTCCCACTTCTTGGCACTGGTGTTTCCCTGTTCTGGGGCATATAAAGTTTGCAAGACCAAGGGGCCTCTCTTCCAAGTGATGGCCTACTAGGCCATCTTCTACTACATATGGAGCTAGAGACACGAGCTCTGGTGGTACTGGTTAGTTCATATTGTTGTTCCACCTATAGGGTTGCAGACCCCTCCAGCTCCTTGGGTACTTTCTCTACCTCCTCCATTGGGGGAACTGTGTTCCATCCAGTAGTTAACTGTGAGCATCCCCTCAACAGAGGAATGGATACAGAAAATGTGGTACATTTACACAATGGAGTACTAATCTGCTAATAAAAACAATGAATTTATGAAATCCCTAGTCTAATCTGGAAGGTTTCACCCTGAGTGAGGTAACCCAATCATAAAAGAAGTCACATGGTATGTACTCACTGATAAGTGGATATTAGCCCAGAAACTTAGAAACCTAAGATACAATTTGCAAAAACCATGAAACTCAAAAAGAACGAAGATCAAAGTGTGGACACTTCACCCCTTCTTAGAACTGGGAACAAAACATCCATGGAAGGAAGTATAGAGATAAAGTTAGGAGCTGAGATAAAAGGATGGACCATCCAGAGACTGCCGCACCTAGGGCTCCATTCAATAATCAGCTACCAAATACAGACATTATTGCATACGCCAGCAGGATTTTGCTGAACATTTCTTTAGATACTTTCAGCCATTCAGTATTCCTCAGTTGAGAATTCTTTGTTTAGTTCTGTGTCCCATTTTTAATAGGGTTATTTGGTTCTCTTCTTTGGAAGCTGCCCCAGGATTCACATGGACCTGGTATCACCTGGGAGGAAAGACAGGGCTGAGAAGAGAGGGGAACTAGGTGGTCGAGAGAAAAGTAGAGCTAAGTCAAGATTCCTGATCAAAGCTCAAATGTTTAATGGCAAATGTGCTTGTAAAGTGGGAGAGGGGAGGCCCATTCACACCAATTCATTCTTGGAGCCTGGAACCAGCAGCAGGTGATGATGTGCAGGATAGGGTGTAGTCTCTGGAATAGCTCAGGGTCCTCTCAGCATGTAGCAGTGTCTTGAAGGAGAACAGCTGCAGTGTCTGAACAATAGAGTGATCTAGGCAGGAAGGATCCATCCTTAGTGGCAGCAAGGTCAAGGTCTGGATCATCCTGCTTCAAGGCTGGGGGAGGCTACACTCTGGAGTCTAATTTCTTGAATTATTTGTATATATTGGATATTAGCCCTCTATCAGATGTAGGATTGGTAAAGATCTTTTCCCAATCTGTTGGTTGCCAGTTTGTCCTATTGTCAGTATCCTTTGCCTTACAAAAGCTTTACAACTTTATGAGATCCCCTTTGTAAATTGTTGATCTTAGAGCATAAGCCATTGATGTACTGTTCAGGAAAATTTTCCCTGTATTCATGTGGCCAAGCCAGTTTAGTAAGTCTACAGGTCCTCCAGCACAGAAGACAGGATTCAAAAGAAAAAAAAAAGACAACATTGTATCATGACCCCAGTCAGTTCTAAGGCTGAGGGGAATTTTTTTTTCCAGTCTGCTTTTATATCACTTTAAGTACATGCAAAGTGGTAAGATCAGTTCTGGTTCGAAGAACAAGCAAGGCAATAAATAAATTTCAGGAAACATATTTCTAGGGGCTAGTCAGGATTACCAAGAGAAAAGAAATGGCACACAAGCCTCCATGGAGGCAGCTCTGAGCTTTGCATAAACTCAAATGTAAATAATCTTTATCTTAGGGTATTTCCTGAGGCCTGGCCCAAAAAGTCAGATTCCTGCCTTGAGTTTACTTCCTTTCTCATGGCCTGGATGTCAAATTCCAGCTATGTGTCTAGAAGCAAGCCGCCCAGAAAAGCTCTCCACATGTCCCCCTGTTTTTATTTCATAACAACACTGAGCCTGTCTTCCGTTGTTCTGGCAAGAATGCCTTCCTTACCTTTCATGGATTATGTATTATCAAAATAATGCTATTCTCTCTTAGGTTGGTAAGGCTCTATACAGAAGTTTACCTGTCCTTGTCTTGTCAGCCTGTTAATTAAATAAATATGTGTGGGGATACATTTTTAGTTTCAAGCCATGTATTTTAGCTGCCAACATATTTATATTGTTAAAGACAAGTTTTATTACAATGGGCAGGAAAAAAAAAAGTATTCCCAGGATAGGGAGAGCTAGCATGATCAAGCTATATATTCCATACTAGAAGCTTGACCAAGATCAGAATACTGACCTCAGGCTAGGGATAATTTTATCAGCAATATCTACAGCATCAAAGCTCAGCAGAGAGCATTCTTTACATTCATAATTTTGGTATGCAATGTTAGAACATTTAGAGAGGTGTTAGAATTATGCCAATACCCTGCAAGTGTCTTTGACCTTTTTCCTAATTACAGTAACTATCATTGTAAATTCTAGAAGTAACACAAATCCATTGGTATTTAGCATGACTTTTGGGATGACTCTTTACTCTTAAACTCTGAACCTCCTCTCCAATAATTTGAATAGAATCATAGAGAGCATCAATCAGGATATTTTTCCAAAAACCTATCTAAATCCTCTTGAATACTCAGAGCATCAGTAACATTTCTTGCTAAATTATTAACAAAAGTAGTTGTCTTAACTTCTTGTGTCAAAGCAAACACTGAAGCAGTGGTGTTAGCTATTACTGCAATTAAAGCTGTTATTGTTATGATCTTGAATGCCATGAAGCTGCTACACCAGGCGAACCAGTTCTAAGTGAGGTTTATTGGGAAAGGGGAGGGGGCAAGGTGGTGGCATAAAGAAAAAGGTTGGGGAGAAGGAGAGGGAGAGAAAGAGAGAGAGAGAGAGAGAGAGAGAGAGAGAGAGAGAGAGAGAGAGAGAGAGAGCTTCCTCTTATATATGAATGGTGATATAGTCACAGGTAAAGATGGGAGGTGAGCCAAATGGATTCTAGAAATATGGTGGCCATTGTCTTGGCAACAGGTGTGTAGGTTTCACTGTGTGATGTCACCTGAGGTCCTGTACCAACAGCTATATCAGCAATAATCAAATCTACTACCCTCTTGCTTCTGCTTAAAGCCAGACTCACTTCTACAAATTCTTTTCAGAATAAAAAGGTCCTGTAATAATCACAGGCAAGAAAACAAAAACTGGTTGATAGACTACCATAACAGACATGCCAGATTTCAACACATTAACACAATTAGAAAGTGTACAAGCAATACAACTCACATTAAATACTGTAGAAGAAACAAAAGTAATTTTAACATGACCAATTAATAAAAAATTTGGAGCCTTAACACATGTACTAACACATATTTGAAGTCTAGATCATGTCCCAATTTTATTCACTGCAAATGTAACTTCATACATGGCAGTTCTGAACTTTTAAATAGGTCTTTGGAAATATCTAGAACCAGTCTTCCAAATGAACACTGTTATTTTCAATATTGGGTTGATTTCTAGCCCAGTCCATGATTGAATCAGAATAACTGGTCTCATTAAAGGAAAGAGAAGAGCCATTATAACTTCTCTTTTGATTAATTTTTCTAAGACACTTTCTACAATCTCCATATTCTCTGTCCCATAAAGTCTAAAAGCTTGAAGCAAGGCAGCTTGTCTAGTCTGGGATATAGGTAAACAAAGATGGGTCACAAATATATTTCTAAAACAGCTTTCCTTTCACCATTGTCAGGGCACTATGAGAGCTCACAGGTCAGCATCATTCTTTGTTCCCGCATCAGCATGTCTCACCAATCACTTTGGGAGCTAGCATGCTCCTTCAACATCCTGAGGAAAAAACACAAATATGCTCTCTTCCTCATATCATATATCTGATCAAGACCATGCCATATGCCAGTATGTGGATCCTTCCATTTCACAAAGGCATACGTATGCCTAGTTGTAGGGTGGCATAGACACTCAGAACAGAGTTCCTTGGCATCCAAACTCTTAGAAATGATTTAAATAAATTTGTGGTATATGGGGTCTTAACTCCCTCTTTTTTTATTTTATGAAAATATTGTTTTAAAGCTCCACAATAACTGTTTCTCAATACCATGTCCTTGAGGATTATAAGGAATCCCAGTAATATGGGTAATATTAAAATGTCAACAAAACATCTCAAATGCTTGACTGTAATAGCCAGTTCCATTATCTGTTTAAATCTGATTTGAATCACCAAGCATGGAAATACAATACAGGTAATGACAAATTACATTTTTACTTATTTCTTCTGTTAAAGCATTTGCAACTTGAAAGCCTGAGAGGGTATCAATAGTCACATGTATATATTTTAATTTTCTAAAATCAGAAATATGAGTAACATCCATTTGCCATAACTGATTAGGTATAAGTCCTCAAGGATTAACACCATTATGTGGTTCAGGAAGAAACTGAGGACAAATCTTTATGATTTGATATACATGTTCTCTGGAAATACCAAATTATCTCAAGCAATTACTATTTTGACAATGTAAAGAATGATATTGTATGGCCAATTGTTCCTATGTCAGGCCTCTATTCTGCCTGGTATACAAATCTGCTGTGACATTGTCCTAAGGCATCTGTTTAAGAAATCCAGTATGAGCTCTTAAACGTCCTATAAAGTAGAGGAACAGTACTTTCTCTTAAAATAAGTTATATTAGCATAAGTAATTGCAAGGTGTGAGAATTTGCAGTATCCTAAAATGGAACAGTTTCAAGCAATTGCAAACCATAAGCTATATATTGGCTATCAGTATACAAACTGAAAACTTGATTTCTTTTTCAACATTTCAAAAACAGTGGCTACAACACATTATTCAATTATTTGTGCTGAAGTGGAGGGAAACTCAAAGAGAATGAACATGGTATCCAATTACATATGCTGCTTTCCCATTATATGAGTTGTCTGTAAATACAGTAAGCACATTTTCTATGGGCTGCATGTATAAATGTACAAAAAATACAAAAGCATGCATAGAGGTAAATTGTAACAGCTTATATGGTTTGGATGATTATTAATTTTGACTGAAAAGTTTGCACGTGCAATAAGCCAAATATCAGTACTCTGCAATAACCAATTTAATTGCTGTTTGGAATAAGGAATTTATATTTCATCATGTTTTTTCCAAAAATACTTTTGTGATTCTATCCTACAATCCTGTATTAACACAACAACAGCTTCATAATAGGGTGTTAAATCTTCATTTGGAGATAAAGAAACGTGAATCTACATTAATGGTCTCTTTCCCCAAAGAACTGCTGTGGGCACATTAGTAGCAATAATGCAAACAGCCAACAATTGATCAGTCTATATAATGTACCTGTTGTTGGCTAATAGCTTTCTTTACATTCTGCAAAGCTATTTGTCCCTCACCAGTTAATTGTTGACTGGAATTAGGATTTGCATCCCCCCTGAGAACATCAAACAGAGATTTAAGTTAAGCTTAAGATGAGGTTTTAGCCAATTAATATCTCCTAACAACCTTTGAAAATAATTTGAAGTAAGTAAATTAGCTTTTCTTACTTGAATTTTCTGTGCCACATTTTGTTCAGGATATGACTGAGACCCCAAATAGTGAAAAAGATATTGCTTTTGAATCTTTTCGTGAGCAATAACTACTCCAAAATTTTAATACTCATTGTATAAGAGCAAAGGCTTGTAGTAAAACTCGATTAGAGATTAGTTAATAAAATACCATCCATATAGTGAATAATATACACTGAAAGATTCAAAGTCCTAACTTCTTGTATTGAAGCAGAGACCTTTAATTTTTAAATTTATTTATTTTATTTTTTACATAATATTGGGCTATTAACCATTCCTTGAGGTAAAACTTTCCAGTGATATCAATTCATGGGTTCTTTAAAATTACAAGCAAGCTTACTAAATGTAAATCTCCCGCAGTCACTAGGATGCAAAGGAACAGTATAAAAAATAATCCTCCAAACGCATAATAATTCTACATGCATTTCCTGGAATGGCAGCTAGGGGAGGCCAGGCTGTAAAGCCCCCACAAGTTTCCTAGCTTCATCAACCCTTCACAAACCCTGCAACAATTTCCATCTGCTTGATTTTTTTCTTAAATACAAACATGTGTGAGTTAGAGTCCTGAACCTGTGATCAAACTGAAAACTGCAGCCAATGGAACACTGGCAGTTCAACCACAATCTTCAAGTTTCCCTCGCAACACCAGAGCACAGCCACAACTTTGGAAAGCAAACCTCAACCTCCAACAAACCATCCAGTGTCTCTGAATCAACATCAAGTGCATTACCCCCATGCTACAAAGTTTGGCTGCCAGTTCTTGCACATGAATGCACAATTGTGTAGTCTCCAATACCCCACCAAAGTGACACTGCCTTAAATCCTATCTTTTATAAGTCTGGTTTCTAGGATAAGAATTACGTAACGTATTACCCAATTTAAACATATCTTAGAGACCTATTTCCTCATGCCATATGTTGTTGTCTGAATGACTCCAACCCTCATTACCAATGTTACAAAATTTTAATCATACCAAATAATCTATAACCAAGACATGCAGAGCATATTTATACATTTAAAACCAGCCAGAAACAAAAATGAAGTGGCTACACACACTTTATATATTTAGACCAGATAAAAATATTCTTACTCTTTTTTTTTTTTTTTTTTTTTGAAATGAGTTAAAACTAAATGTAGAGCTGAATGAAGAGCAGATTAAGGTTAACCATTTTTTTTTCTTTTGAACATAAACCATAGAGAAACAAACAATCAAACTACAAAACGAAAATACAGACATGGACAGACTGGCTCGCCAAGGACAGACAACAGACAGAGAGGGAAGAGAATTCGATCTCCCAAAGGGACCCAGATATCCTACCTAAGAGACCCAGAACCAGACCTAAACATTCCTTCAGAACTAGTCAGAGAGGAGGCAGGACTTCTCCAGATCTCCTCCTGTCCCAAGAAGAACTCTGAAACAGTTTACATGTATTTTCCTTCTCCTTGGCCAAAGCATCCATGGATAGGTGGGGAGAACTGCTTTTCTCAAACCCATTCTCTCTCTAATGTCTAGGGATTAACTATCTCTAATTGGGGTACAAAGACTTAAAGCATCTATGAGAATTATGTTCACTTCTCTAGATTTTAGCATAACTCTAAACACACACACACACACACACACACACACATTTACCTTGCTCCATTCTTATGGGATTTACTCACCACTGGCCCAAATCTTCTTTACTTTCCTTCTCCAGCCCTTCCAATTTCAATGGTGTCCTTCATTGTTCCCCTGCTTACTGAAGCCCAATTTTGAGGCACTATCTGACCAAGCCAGTTCAGTTAGTCAACAGGTCCTCCAGCACAGGAGCAAGAATTCAAAAGAGAAAAGACAATTAGACAACATTGTAGTATGATCCCAGTCAGTTCTGAGGCTGAGGAGGGGGTTATTTTTTTTCCAGTCTACTTTTATACCAATTTAATTACATGCAAAATGATAAAATCAGTTCTGGGTCAAGGAACAAGCAAGGTAATAAAAAAAAATTCGGTAAACACATTTCTAGGGGCAAGTCAGGATTATCAAGACAAAAGGAATGCCACACAAGCCTCCACTGAGGCTGCTCTGAGCTTTACATAAACTCATATGCAAATGATCTTTATTTTAGACTATTTCCTGAGGCCCAAAGTCAGATTCCCACCTTGAGCTTACTTCTTTTGTCCTGTGCTGGAGGTCAAATACCCACCAAGTGTCTAGAAGCAAGCAGCCCAAAAAAGCTCTCCATATCCATGAGTTTGAGGCTCATTGTGGGAAATATCTAGACCTAGCCTGTGTGCCAGGTGATCTCACCTGTTTCTTCTCTCAGCCAATCAACTAGCCAGACCTGCTAGGCAACATGGCTCCCACCAGGCAATCTCTCAAATGCACCCCCCCAGTGACCCCATGAAACCCTGGTTAGCCATTTCAACAACTAATTACCTGGTAGAATCAAGACATTTTTTAAAAAGATTTATTTATTATTATACATAAGATCTCCATAGCTGTCTTCTGATACACCAGAGTAGGGCATCAGATCTCATTACTGGTGGTTGTGAGCCACCATGTGTTTGCTGGGAATTTAACTCTGGACCCCTGGAAGAGCAGTTAGTGCTCCTAAACACTGAACCATCTCTCCAACCGCAAATCAAGACTCTTAATGCTTAATTAGTCAATCAGATTTATGTATCAACAATAACACAATTTACAAAATGCCAATACAATAATTTCAGAGCCAAATGATAATGATAAAGCTTTAACAAAATTATTCTAACCTTTTGATTGTTAACTTCCATTCTGTTTCTCCATCTTCTCCTCAGGCCTCTCTCTCTCCTTTTCCTCAATTCCTCCCTCCACTTCCCTTCAATCACATGCCTCCTTCTCCTTCCAATCACAAGTCTCCCTAATGTGATTGGACAGCGAAAATCCTGCAACAGTTTTCTCTAGTCTCTCTTCTATTAGTTTCAGTGTATCTGGTTTTATGTGGTAGCTCTTGATCTACATGGACTTGAGCTTTGTACAAACAGATAAGAATGGATCAGCTTGCATTCTTCAACATGCTAACTTCCAGTTGAAACAGCATAATTTATTGAAAATGCTATCTTCTTTCCACTGGATGGATTTAGCAACTCTGTCAAAGATAAAGCGACCATAGGTGTGTGGGTTCTTTTCTGGGTCTTCAATTTTGTTCCATTGATCTACCTGCCTGTCTGTGTACTGATACAATGCAGTTTTTATCACTACTACTCTGTAGTGCAGCTTGAGGTCAGGAATGGTGATTTCCCCAGAAGTTCTTTTATTGTTGAGAATAGTTTTCGATATCCTGGTTTTGTTTGTTTGTTTGTTTTGTTTTGTTATTCCAGATGAATTTGCAAATTGCTTTTTCTAATTCTATGAAGAATTGACTTGGAATTTTGATGGGGATTGCATTGAATCTATAGATTGCTTTTGGCAAGATAGCCATTTTTACAATTTTAATCTTGCCAATCTATGAGCATGGGAGTTGTTTCCCTCTTCTGAGATCTTCTTCAAGTTATTTCTTCGGAGACTTGAAGTTCTTGTCATAGGGATCATTCACTTGCTGGATTAAAGTCACGCCAAGATATTTTATAGTATTTGTGACTATTATGTAGGGTGTTGTTTCCCTAATTTCTTTCTCAGCCTGTTTATCCTTTGAGTAGTGGAAGCCATCCAGATTTTCCAGTTTTGTTGAATTATAGGCTTTTGTATGATTTTTTTTTGATTTCCTTTGTTTCTGTTGTTATGTTTCCATTTTCATTTCTAATTTGTTAATGAGGATATTGTCTCTGTGACCTCAGGTTAGTCTGGCTAATGGTTTATCTATCTTGTTGATTTTCTCAAAGAACCAGCTCCTGGTTTGGGTGATTCTTTGTATAGTTCTTTTTGTTTCTACTTGGTTGATTTCAGCCCCAAGTTTATTTCCTGCCTTCTACTCCTCTTGGGTGCATTTGGTTCTTTTTGTTCTTGAGCTTTCAGATGTGCTGTCAAGCTGCTAATGTATGCTCTCTCCTGTGGGAAGCGGTTTCCGGTTTCCGCTGTGCCTGCGTGGCCTAACTGGTAAACAAGCAATATGCGCATGTGCAAGAGTGTGTTCGTGACAAGTCACAGCCCATCCTGGGGCGTGTCAATGGGATCATGAACAAGCAGCCAATCAGGTATGGACATGATGCACTGAGGTGTATATAAGCAGTGCCCTTTTGGGGCTCGGGGTCTTCCTCCTCATCACATTGATGCTAGCATAATAAAGAATTGCTGCAGAAGGATCCGGTTGTCAGCGTGTGTTCTTGCTGGCGAGATGATAGCGTGAGGGACACTCTCCAGTTTCTTTTGGGTGGCACTCAGAGCTATGAATTTTCCTCTTAGCACAGCTTTCACTGTGTCCAATAAGATTGGGTATGTGTGCTTTCATTTTCTTTAAATTCTAAAGTCTTTAATTTCTTTATTTCTTCCTTGACCAAGTTATCATTGAGTAGAGCATTGTTCAGCTTCCATCATGGAAATAGAAACTAAACAGAGACACAGTGAAACTAACAGAATTCATGAACCAAATGTTTTTAACAGATGTCTATAGAACATTTCATCTTAAAACAAAAGGATATGCCTTCTTCTCAGCACCTCATGGTACCTTCTCCAAAATCGACCATATAATTGGTCACAAAACAGGCATCAACAGATACAAGAAGATTGAAATAGCTGGGCGATGGTGGCACAGGCCTTTAATCCCAGCACTTGTGAGGCAGAGGCAGGTGGATTTCTGAGTTTGAGGCCAGCCTGGTCTACAAAGTGAGTTCCATGACAGCCAGGGCTACCCAGAGAAACCCTGTCTCAAAAAAGCAAACCAAACCAAAACAAAAAGATTGAAATAATCCCATGCATCCTATCAGATCACCACAGACTAAGTCTGGTTTTCAATATGAACTTCGTCTAAAGGAGGATAAGATCATTTCATTATAAATTTTTCAAAATTACAAGAGTCTTTTCATATACTGGTTCTTTGAAAGAATAAACATAACCAAATACAACATGGCTTTTAGTCACTGTAGATATAAAACTACTCCCAGAATTTTGATAAAACACACAAGTCACCTATTAAAAATATCTTCATCAGCTGCAACTATCTTCTAAAGAAATTATCAGAAAACAAGGTTATCAATGTAATATAATGAATAGTATACAGATGTTACAGAATCCAATTCCTTCCATTGTATGGCTCTGCTATCCTTTCCCATCTCAGAGCCCTAAGTACCTAACTAACAAATAGAGGGCATCAGTAAAAAAGAGGAACCGGTCTCAGACTAGATTGCATTTGTGTGAACTTGTAAGCATTAAGAGATAAAACATAACTCTGCCACATGTGAAGCCTTCTGTGGTAGAATGACTATAAGAAAAGACAGATGAATGATGTTCAGAGTGTCTGCGATCTCGTGTCAACATACACATAATTGTTCCAGCTTTTACAAGATCCTATAGGTTTCCTGTTTCAGAAAGGCAAAGTGTTACTATTGATCTACCGAGAATGATTAGCATTGCAGGGATTTGACATTCATTTCCTAAAGGGAGAAAACATAGAACATAGATAAATTTAAATAATGCTTTTATTTAGCATTCTGGTTAGAGCAGCTGTGATACTACTAGCAGCAATGTTAAAAAGCTCCTTATTTGCACGTGCCTTCTCAGACATTAGAAATTTTTTTTCCACTTTTATGAGGATGCTGCATTTTTAGCACAACATCTGTGTTGTTGTGTGAGTGTTTCCTGTTTAATCCTTGACTGAATATGTGTAGTTGTATAGCTCAGAGACTGGTTTTTATTTCAAATAAAATTAATATTCAACCTTTAAATATTAGATTAATCTTTTTCAATGTGATATTATTTTTACAATTTTTATTTATTTACTTTATTTACTTTATGTGTATAGATGTTTTGTCTGGAGATTTTATAGATATCTATATCATCTATCTATATCTATATCTATATCTATGTGTGTGTGGATGTGTGTGTGTGGGTAGGTGTGCACACGTGCTTGTTATTGAGTAAGCTATAAGGGTGTATTGGATTCCTTGGGACTGAAGCTATTGATGGTTGTAAAGCACCACACAGGAGCTGGAAATTGAACTTGGATCCCCTGAATGAACGCACAATGGTCTTATCTGCTGAGGCATGCCTATAGCCCATGATTTGAAGTTTTAATAGAGAATATATAAACCCTACTTGATTAAGACAAGCTTAAACTTATGTAATAATTTCAACTATAATTTTAGAAAACACACAATTTGCTATCAACTGACAGTTTAATAATAGAAGGTTTTTTTTTTTTTTTTTTTCGGGGGGAGGGTTGGCTATGGTATTCAGTTTTCATCTGATGAAAACTTAATGCATCAGAATTATATTTCCAGCTGCAAAAAAATTCTGTAGGTTGCTAATTGCTTCCTTTAAAAAATAACGTTTTATTTTAACTATTAATTTTAAGTTTTGTAAATAAAAGTCATTTTTAATCTTCACTTTGTTTCTCCTATTGGCTACATCTTTTCTATTTGTAAAGCTCTATTAGAACTAGAAACTTGAAATTTATATTTATATATTTCAAGTTAAATGTGTATAATTTCTATCATTTGAGTAAATATGTAAAATTCAACATTATAATCAATAGCTGAAAGTAGCCGATGTCACAAATATTTCTCCTGTGACTTTCTTTCATGATCATAGCTATACCACTCTGATGCTTATTCTCATAAGGAAAGTCTAATGTATTTTTTCTTCATAAATTTGACACCAGAAATATATAAATTGAAAAACTACACTGTGACCTATTGCCTCTGATATCTCTTTAAGTATGGATACAACCCATGCAACTTGTTGTATGTAACAACAGCTAATTCCTTTCTTATTGATATGTATTATTTTAGGTGGTAGTTACAAAGACATAACACAGTTGGTTTACACTTTGATCTACTCAGCGACATTTTGGTTGTTTACAATTTTGTCAATTTCAGACAAAATTTTCTTAAAGATGTGTAGGTTTCAAGGTCTTTAAAATTAATGTCTAATAGACTATGTAAAGAATTTAATGACAGGTGTGTATGTAGGCTCAAGAAATGTCAAGCATTTATTATACTCTAATAGAAATGCATAAGAGCTAATATTTCCATGTCTCAGATACATACAAATGTTAATTCTTAAAGTATTAGATACTTTAACATAAGCTAAATATATTGGACCATATTCTTAATTTTCATTTCATTTACAAACAGTGAAATTGAAAAGATGGCCATGTACTGTTTATTTCATTTATTTTATGAAATAATACCTTAATATGCTTTTTACAATATTCTGAGTCGTTTCTGAAGGGGGCATTGATGATGTTTGTTTGATCTTGGCAATGCTTAGTTGTGAGAGGTTATTTTTAAGTTTTTGATGATTAGAATGATTCCTACCTCCAAAATGTATCTTGCCAATATTTTGTCCAAGAACAATTTTTTTCTTTCCATTGTCTTAAAAAAATCTGGAATTATTCATTTATTGTAAACATTGTGAAAAAAATAAATAGATAAATTTAAACTGAACATATAATACCTTAATATGCTTTTTACAATATTCTGAGTCGTTTCTGAAGGGGGATTGATGATGTTTGTTTGATCTTGGCAATGCTTAGTTGTGAGAGGTTATTTTTAAGTTTTTGATGATTAGAATGATTCCTACCTCCAAAATGTATCTTGCCAATATTTTGTCCAAGAACAATTTTTTTCTTTCCATTGTCTTAAAAAAATCTGGAATTATTCATTTATTGTAAACATTGTGAAAAAAATAAATAGATAAATTTAAACTGAACTGAAGTCAAGCTAAAATAACATTCAAACAAATGTAGACTCTTTTACTTCTGTGACATCCCATCACCATTTCTGCCTTTCTACTCCTGATGCTATTAAATTTTGTTTTGATTTTTGAACATTTTGTCTTTTACTTAAATCATTTTATTATATTATATTATACTATTTATTTACATTCCAAGTGTTGCTCTCCTTCCTGGTCCCCCTCCCCAATTTCTTCATTCTATTTTTCCTACCCTTAGCTTCTGAGATGGTGCTCTCCCACCCACACACTCATTCCTGCCTGTACATCCTTCCCTAATGCTTCAAGTTTCTACAGGATTAGGAGCATCCTCTCCCACTGAGACCTCTCCTGAGGAAATGAAGGGACAAAACTGGAGCAAATACTGAAGGAAAGGCCATGTATACACAGCCCCAACTTGGGATCCATTACATGCAGAGGCACCAAACCTGGACAACTATTGCTGACAAGTTCTACTTCCAGAAAGGAGCCTGACAGGGCTGTCCACTGAGAGCCTCTACCAAAAGCTGATTAAGACAGATGCAGATACTCACAGCCACTCACTGGACTCAGGTCAGGGAGCCATGTGGAAGAGATAGGGGAAGGACTGAAGAGGTTGAAGGAAATTGTAACTCCACAGGAAGAACAACACTATCATCTAACAGGGCACCACAGAGATCTCAGGGACTAAGCTACCAATCAAAGAGCATACATGGACTGGTCTGTGGCCCCTGCTATATATATAGTAGAGGTGTGAGTTGTCTAACCTCAGTGGAAGGGGATGTGCTTGGTTCTGTGGAAGCTTGATGCCAGAGACAAGGAGAATGCTATAAGGGTGAGGTAGGAGTGAGTAGGTAGGTGGGTAGGGATGCACCCTCTTAAAGGTGAAGGGGAGTTGGGCTCATTGATGGGGAATTGGGAAAGGGGTTAATATTTGAAATTAATATAAATGAAATAATAAAATTATTTTTAACAGCTTGTTCCTTTTTTTAACCTGTAAACTTAAAATAATCTATTTTTTGGAACAGAATTTATTTCTTTTTTTAAAATATTTTTACTAGGTATTTTCCTCATTTACATTTCCAATGCTATCCCAAAAGTCCCCCATACCCTCTCCCCCACTCCCCTACCCACCCACTCCCTCTTTTTTGGCCCTCACTTTCCCCTGTACTGAGGCATATAAAGTTTGCATGACAAATGGGCCTCTGTTTCTACTGAAGGCCTACTAGGCCAAATTTGATACATATGCAGCTAGAGACAAGAGCTCCAGGGTACTGTTTAGTTGATATTGTTGTTCCACCTATAGGGTTGCAGATCCCTTTAGCTCCTTGGGTACTTTCTCAAGCTCCTCTATTGGGGGCCCTGTGATCCATCCAATAGCTGAATCTGAGCATCCACTTCTGTGTTTGCTAGGCCCCGGCATAGTCTCACAAGAGACAGCTATATCAGGGTCCTTTCAGCAAAATCTTGCTAGTGTATGCAATGGTGTCAGCGATTGGAAGCTGATTATGGGATGAATCCCTGGATATGGCAGTCTCTAGATGGTCCATCCTTTTGTCTCTGCTCCAAACTTTGTCTCTCAAACTCCTTCCATGGGTGTTTTGTTCCCAATTCTAAGAAGGGGCAAAGTGTCCACACTTTGGTCTTCGTTCTTCTTGAGATTCATGTGTTTCAAAATTGTATCTTATATCTTGGGTATTCTAAGTTTCTGGGCTAATATCCACATATCAGTGAGTACATATCATTTGAGTTCTTTTGTGATTGGGTTACCTCACTCAGGATGATGCCCTCCAGGTCTATCCATTTGCTTAGGAATTTCATAAATATATTCTTTTTAATAGCCAAGTAGTACTCCATTGTGTATATGTACCTCATTTTTTTTTTATCCATTCATCTGTTGAGGAGCATCTGGGTTCTTTCCAGCTTCTGGCTTTTAAAAGTAAGGCTACTATGAACATAGTGGAGCATGTGTCATTTGTACTAGTTGGAACATTTTCTGGATATATGCCCAGTAGAGGTATTGCGGGATCCTCCTGTAGTACTATGTCCAATTTATTGAGGAACCACCAGACTGCTTTCCAGAGTGATTGTACAAGCTTGCAAACCCACCAACAATGGAGGAGTGTTCCACTTTCTCCACATCCTCGTCAGCATCTGCTTTCACCTGAATTTTTGATCTTAGCCATTCTGACTGGTGTGAGATGGAATCTCAGGGATGTTTTGATTTGCATTTCCCTGATGATTAAGGATGCTGAACATTATTTCAGGTGCTTCTCTGCCATTCGGTATTCCTCAGGTGAGAATTCTTTGTTTAGCTCTGAGCCCTATTTTTTAATGGGGTTATTTGATTTTCTGGAGTCCACCTTCCTGAGTTCTTTATGTATATTAGTTATTATTCCCCTATCTGGTTTAGGATAGGTAAAGATCCTTTCCCAATCTGTTGGTGGCCTTTTTGTTTTATTGATGGTGTCTTTTGCCTTACAAAAGCTTTGCAGTCTTATGAGGTCCCATTTGTCTATTCTAGATCTTACAGCACAAGCCATTGCTGTTCTATTCAGGAATTTCCCCCCTGTGCCCATATCTTTGAGGCTTTTCCCCTCTTTCTCCTCTATAAGTTTCAGTGTCTCCGGTTTTATGTGGAGGTCCTTGATCCACTTAGATTTGACCTTAGTACAAGGAGATAGGAATGGATCAATTCACATTCTTCTACATGATAACCACCAGATGTGATAGCACCATTTGTTGAAAAGGCTGCCTTTTTTCCACTGGATGGTTTTAGCTCCCTTGTCAAAGATCAAGTGTCCATAGGTGTGTGGGTTCATTTCTGGGTCTTCAATTCTTTTCCATTGGTCTACTTGTCTGTCGCTATACCAGTACCATGCAGTTTTTATCACAATTGCTCTGTAGTACAGCTTTAGGTCAGGCATGGTGATTCCTCCAAAGGTTCTTTTATCCTTGAGAAGAGTTCTTGCTCTCCTGGGTTTTTTGATATTCCAGATGAATTTGCAGATTGCCCTTTCAAATTTGTTGAAGAACTGAGTTTGAATTTTGATGGGGATTTCATTGAATCTATAGATTGCTTTTTGCAAGATAGCCATTTTTACTATATTGATCCTGCCAATCCATGAGCATGAGAGATCTTTCCATCTTCTGAGATCTTCTTTAATTTCTTTCTTCAGAGACTTGAAGTACTTCTCATACAGATCTTTCACTTCCTTAGTTAGAGCCACACCAATGTATTTTATATTATTTGTGACTTTTGAGAAGGGTGTTTTTTCCTAATTTCTTTCTCAGCCTGTTTATTCTTTGTGTAGAGAAAGGCCATTGACTTGTTTGAGTTAATTTTATATCTAGCTACTTCATAGAAGCTGTTTATCAGGCTTAGGAGTTCTCTGGTGGAATTTTTAGGGTCACTTATATATACTATCATATCATCTGCAAAAAGTGATATTTTGACTTCCTCTTTTCCAATTTGTATCCCCTTGATCTCCTTTTGTTGTCGAATTGCTCCGGCTAATACTTCAAGTACTATGTTGAAAAGGTAGGGAGAAAGTGGGCAGCCTTGTCTAGTCCCTGATTTTTGTGGAATTGCTTCCAGCATCTCTCCATTTACTTTGATGTTGGCTACTGATTTGCTGTAGATTGCTTTTATCATGTTTAGGTATGGGCCTTGAATTCCTGATCTTTCTAAGACTTTTATCATGAATGGGTGTTGGATTTTGTCAAATTGCTTTCTCTGCATCTAAGGCGATGATCATGTGGTTTTTGTCTTTGAGTTTGTTTATATAATGGATCATATTGATGGATTTCCGTACATGAAATCATTCCTGTATCCCTGGAATAAATCCTACGTGGTCAGGATGTATGATTGTTTTAATTTGTTCTTGTATGGTTAGCTAGAATTTTATTGACTATTTTTGCATCAATATTCATGAGGGAAATTGGTCTGAAGTTCTTTATCTTTGTTGGATCTTTCTGTGGTTTACATATCAGAGTAGTTGTGGCTTTATAGAATGAGTTGGGTAGAGTACCTTCTACTTCTATTTTGTGGAATAGTTTCTGCAGAACTGGAATTAGATCTTCTTTGAAGGTCTGATAGAACTCTGCACTAAACCCATCAGGTCCTGGGCCTTTTTTTTTTTTTTTTTTTTTTTTTTTTTTTTTGGTTGGGAGACTATTAATGATTCCTTCTATTTCTTTAGGGGATATGGGACTGTTTAGATCGTTAACTTGATCCTGATTTAAGCTTGGTACCTGGCATCTGTCTAGAAATTTGTCTATTTCATCCAGGTTTTCCAGTTTTGTTGAGTATAGCCTTTTGTAGAAGGATCTGATGGTGTTTTGGATTTCTTCAAGATGTGTTGTTATCTCTCCCTTTTCATTTCTGATTTTGTTAATTAGGATGCTGTCCCTGTGCCCTCTAGTGAGTCTGGCTAAGGGTTTATCTATATTGTTGATTTTCTCAAAGAACCAGCTCCTTGTTTGGTTGATTCTTTGAATAGTTCTTCTTGTTTCCACTTGGTCGATATTGTCCCTGAGTTTGATTATTTCCTGCTGTCTACTCTTCTTGGGTGAATTTGCTTCCTTTTT
The DNA here is from genome assembly GCF_000001635.26 of Mus musculus. Lineage (NCBI taxonomy): Eukaryota > Metazoa > Chordata > Mammalia > Rodentia > Muridae > Mus > Mus musculus. The sequence continues at coordinate 20,610,402 of NC_000072.6, read as the reverse complement.
TTCTAGAGCTTTTAGGTGTGTTGTCAAGCTGCTAGTGTGTGCTCTCTCTAGTTTCTTTTTGGAAGCACTCAGAGCAATGAGTTTGCCTCTTAGAAATGCTTTCATAGTGTCCCACAATTTTGGGTATGATGTGGCTTCATTTTCATTAAACTCTAAAAAGTCTTTAATTTCTTTCTTTATTCCTTCCATGACCAAGGTATCATTGAGAAGTGTGTTGTTCAGTTTCCACGTGAATCTTGACTTTCTATTATTTATGTTGTTATTGAAGATCAGCCTTAGTCCATGGTGGTCTGATAGGATGCATGGGACAATTTCAATATTTTTGTATCTGTTGAGGCCTGTTTTGTGTCCAATTATATGGTCAGTTTTGGAGAAGGTACCATGAAATGCTGAGAAGAAGTTATATCCTTTTGTTTTAGGATAAAATGTTCTGTAGATATCTGTTAAGTCCATTTGTTTCATAACTTCTGTTAGTTTCACTGTCTCCCTATTTAGTTTCTGTTTCCATGATCTGTCCTTTGATGAAAGTGGTATGTTGAATTCTCCCACTATTATTGTGTGAGGTGCAATTTGTGCTTTGAGCTTTACTAAAGTTTCTTTAATGAATGTGGCTGCCCTTGCATTTGTAGCATAGATATTCAGAACTGAGAGTTCCTCTTAGAGGATTTTACCTTTGATGAGTATGAAGTGTCCCTTCCTGTCTTTTTTGATAACTTTGGGTTGGAAGTTGATTTTATCTGATATTAGAATGGCTACTCCAGCTTGTTTCTTCAGACCATTTGCTTGGAAAATTGTTTTCCAGCCTTTCACTCTGAGGTAGTGTCTGTCTTTTCCCCTGAGATGGGTTTCCTGTAAGCAGCAGAATGTTGGTTCCTGTTTGTGTAGCCAGTCTGTTAGTCTATGTCTTTTTATTGGGGAATTGAGTCCATTGATATTAAGAGATATTAAGGAAAAGTAATTGTTGCTTCCTATTATTTTTGTTGTTAGAGTTGGCATTCTGTTCTGTGGCTGTCTTCTTTTTGGTTTGTTGAAAGATTACTTTCTTGCTTTTTCTAGAGCATGGTTTCTGTCCTTGTATTGGTTTTTTTCTGTTATTATCCTTTGAAGGGCTGGATTTGTGGAAAGATAATGTGTGAATTTGGTTTTCTCATGGGATACTTTGATTTCTCCATCTATGGTAATTGAGAGTTTGGCTGGGTATAGTAGCCTGGGCTGGCATTTGTGTTCTCTTAGTGTCTGTATAACATCTGTCCAGGCTCTTCTGGCTTAAATAGTCTCTGGTGAAATGTCTGGTGTAGTTCTGATAGGCCTGCCTTTATATGTTACTTGACCTTTTACCCTTACTGCTTTTAATATCCTATCTTTATTTAGTGCATTTGTTGTTCTGATTATTATTTGTCGGGAAGAATTTCTTTTCTGGTCCAGTCTATTTGGAGTTCTGTAGGCTTCTTTTGTGTTCATGGGCATGTCTTTCTTTAGGTTTGGGCAGTTTTCTTCTACAATTTTGTTGAAGATATTTGCTGGCCCTTTAAGTTGAAAATCTTCATTCTCATCTACTCCTATAATCCATAGGTTTGGTCTTCTCATTGTGTCCTGGATTTCCTGTATGTTTTGAGATAGGATCTTTTGTATTTTGAATTTTCTCTGATTGCTGTGCAGATGTTCTATATGGAATATTCTGCACCTGATATTCTCTCTTCCATCTCTTATATTCTGTTGCTGATGCTTGCATCTATGTTTCCAGATTTCTTTCCTAGTATTTCTATCTCCAGCGTTGCCTCACTTTGGGTTTTCTTTATTGTTTCTACTTCCCTTTTTAGGTCTTGGATGGTTTTATTCAATTCCATCACCTGTTTGGTTGTGTTTTCCTGCAATTCTTTAAGGGATTTTTGTGCTTCCTCTTTAAGTTCTTCTACCTGTTTAGCAGTGTTCTCCTGTATTTCTTTAAGTGAGTTATTAAATTCCTTCTTGATGTCCTCTACCATCATCATGGGATATTCATTTAAATCCAGGTCTAGCTTTTTGGGTGTGTTGGGTGTCTAGGACTGGGTGTGGTTGAAGTGCTGCGTTCTTATGATTTTGAGTGGTCTTGGTTTCTTTTATAAGCTTCTTATGTTTGCCTTTTACCATCTGGTAATCTTTGGAGTTAGTTATTATAGTTGTCTCTGATTAGAGCTTGTTCCTCAGGTGATTATGTTAGCCTCTATCAGCAGACCGTGTACACTAGATCTCTTCTGAGTTTCAGTGGTCAGAGTACTTCCTGCAGGCAAGCTCTCCTCTTGTTGGGAAGGTGCCCAGATATCTGGTGTTTGAACTTGCCTCCTGGTAGAAGTTATGTTCCACTCACCAGAGGTCCTAAGATCCCATGAAGAGTCCTGTGGGAACCTTGGGGGTATCCTAGATTCTGCGCCCAAGGTGCCCTGGTGCTGGTGGTGACCGATGGGGCTTGTGACCCTGGTCAGGCTGGGTTTTCTGCTTCCCTAATTAATGCAGTCTCAGGTCCCACGTGATTGGATTGGAGCAGAAGTTGTGTTCCACTCACCAGAGGTCCTAAGGTCCCATAGAGAGTCCTGTGGGGACCTTGGGGGTGTCCGTAGACTCCGCACTCAAGGTGCCCCAGTGCTGGCGCCGACCAGAAGGGACCTTAAAATAATCTTGATATAAACACTGTTTGAGATAAGAATGTGGTTAAGGCTTAATTAACTATGTCGAAAATTTTGTACAGCAGTCAGGTATATATTTCATTAATTTAGACAGTATTTGATTTATTTTTTTTTTATTTTCTTAACTTTCTACCAATAAATGTATATTTAAAAGACTTAAACCCAAGTGCTAAAATATGTTGGTGATTATCTCAGCTCATTAGTTATTCTGGTACTTGTGTATTAACAGATGATAATTAGAACTGAGACTACCGCAAATCTGTACCAAGCCAACTTGCTATATTCCTTATTAGTTTTAAGTTTGTTTTGTTGGGCTGGAAAGACTGCTCAGTGGAGAAGCACATGACTGTCTTCCAAAGGACATGGGTTCAATTCCCACAATCAGGTGGTGTACCAGAACCCCCAGTGAATCCAGAACCAGGGCATCCAATGCTCTCTTTTGGTCTCTACAGGCACTGAATGCACATGGTGAATGTAACATTCAGGCAAATAACTACACCTCAGGGAAAAACAAGTGAAATTTTAAAAAATTAAGACTGTTTTGTATATTAACTTGGATTTTCTTATACAACCATCATATGTTGATTATGATTTTAACATTTTTTTCTTTTTAAACTATGCACTTTTTATTTTGAATTTTCCCTTATTGTCTAGACTGGATGGAAATCATTCAGTATATTTCTATTTAAAATGTTTTTGATAAATAACCATTTTTGAGGAAATTATTCCTCAAGTTCTTGTTTGGTGGAATATTTTGTTCTTTTTTGTTTTTAAAAACTATGATTTTCTGACATTTTTTTCTAAAAGTTAAGTTAGCAATATTATTTCTCTGGAAACACTGTTGAGTTGATGGTTTAAATGTACTCTTTATGAAATTAGACAACTGATATTGTGTCTTTGAAGAAAATATGATTTAGCCATCTTAAATATAATTATTATTATATATAGATCTGTTTTACATGCTAATACTATACAAAAATATTTTACATCTATTTTGATAAAGAATATTGATACATGCATTTTAATTTCTTGCCCTCTCTTTGTATGTATATGTGTTTTGTATTGCTGCTGTCAAGTTTGAACGAGAAATTGATGTTGACTACATAGGATTAGTTAAGATCTACTAATTTTATTTTATATTTTCTGGAATACTAATGTTCTAGTTTTCTTTCCATTCTGTGTTACAATAGCCTGAATAAAAGGTGACTTTTATTTTAGCTTACCGTTTAAGAGGGAGAAGGGTTTATTTTAGCTTATAGTTTTAGAGGGAGAAGGTCGGTCATGATTGGGAAGACAAGGCAAGACATAGGAGGTTTGGTAGCAGAGGCAGAGAACTGACATACTCACATGACCAGTTTTCACACAGAAAACAGAGTCAGAGCTGGCGCCATGCCATAAACCTTCAAAGCTGCCCCCAATTACAAAGTTCTTTCCCAAGGCTCAACCTCTTAAGGTCCCATAGTTTTTCCAAACAGCACCATAAACTGGGGACAAAGGGTTCAAACACCTGGACTCATTTCCATATTTAAACCACACATAGGATGCAATTCCTGATTAAATATTTATAATTCTTCAATAAATCATCAAAGATAGGGGATTTCTTTTAGAGAAGCTCTTAAAATGTTTAAGTATGTCTTAAATAGGCTAGTGAATGTTTTATTTCATATTACATAAACTGTATTTATCATCATCAATTTTTGAAAGATTTGAATCATTTAAAATACTTTGTCCAATGTAGGTCAGTGGTTATTTAGTACCATTTGATGTCTGTTGCATCTACAATAATGTAACTGAGCATAGTCTTTGTATGAGCAATTAGTACCTTTTCTATACTTGTTAATCATTTTTGTCAAGAATTCCTAAAGGTCATTTTAGGTATTGATAATTTCATGAGGAAAAGTGAACATGTATATTATTATAAATTCATTATTGTTCTGTATACTTATTTCATCCAAGTTCTTTATTTCACATGCTATGTTAAAATGATGAAGGTCAAAACATGGGAGGTTAAGGCTGGGGACTTTCTGTGAATTTGATGCCAGTCTAGCTAAATATTGCATTCTTGGACAACCAGGGATATATGGTGATACCCGATTTAAAAAAAAATTAGTGTCTATATTATACATCTCTGCACATAATATATTAAAATAAATATATAATTAAATCTTTAAGATAGTTGAAAAATGTTTAAATATACAAAATTACAAGCTATTTTATGTTTTTACTAGCTTTTCGTAAACCTTAAGTATTTCTATTGAATAGCAATTCTTACATTATACCAAACACCCTTTAAAACACACAGTGATAGGAGTACACTTCGCGCAAAGTAGTATTTTTAGAATTACTATTAATAATAATAGTAATTATGATCATTTAAAATGTAATTACATAGAATTGCTACTGAGAGCTGAATTTAAATGAGAAAATACTCAAATTTTAAAATAACTTGTGTTACTTTAACTATTAGATATGACTCGTTGAAAATACATAGTAATTTAAGTTTCAATTAAACTTTAAGCTGTTTGTGTTAAAAATAGTTTAGGTCATTTAAATTTTGAAGAAACAAAATAAACACAGGCTAGTGATCTGGGGTACTGTTTGTTCTGTTGGGCATAAAAACATTGACTCAGAAACCCCTAAAAACTGCATTGAAAATAGAATGTTACCAGCAAGACACTGCTGTAATTAAGCATAACATAATAACAGTGATGTAGAGAAATAATAAGTCTATTGTGCATTTTATTTAAAAAGAAGTAACTTTCAGCTATTTATGATTAACAGTCCTATTGTTCTAGTTTAGTTAAATTCCCATGTAACCTTATAACAATAAAATAATAATAATAATAATAATAACAACAACAACAACAACAACAATAATAATAATAATAATAATAATAATAATAATAACAACATAATCTTTGGACCTCTGAAAATACAACAAACTAAACATCTCACCAAATAATTTCATTTAGACAACAAACCTATTGCTATTGAGTAATGATACACATTTGCCTCTTCATTTTTTTTAAGTTTGTTTCTTTATCTCTATAGAAGACATTACTAGGTTCTATGATAGTTGAAATTGCTTGTACATTTTAATATTCAAATGGCAAAATGTAATAGAAGATTAAAGTAGCTAGTCGTTTTAATCAGAGTTTTATCCAGTGAGACATAGTTAATCGTTTTTTCCGCATTCTAGTTGAGTGTGAGGGTTTCAGCACAATTTTCACAGTACTAGTTATCTAAATAAATGCTCACTTCTCTGCTTAGTTTATATTTGGAGAAAGAATGTTGGGGAACCTAAATAAGGCCACTAATTAAAATCCAGGACCAGCTGTTACTTACAGAATCACTTGCCAGGGACAACTGCCCAACTCAGCTGGGAGACTGAATTCTAGGCTTCTTGCCCAAGGACAGTGTGTGAGATGTTCTGGTATTAGAGATTCTGTAGCTATGCTAATTCCACTATAAATCATTAGCATTAGGATAAAAACATAACAAAGCAAACACCAGTTAATTTTTAAATGCCAAACAGCAGTTGTATTTGGGAATATTCCTAACAGATTAAAATGTATTGTTTTTGTTTTAAAATCACTTCATTTCTCTTAGAGGAAATCATCTATCAGATTTGAAATGTCCTTATTACTTTAAGGAAATTGCTAAAACAAGTAACTACTCAAACTAATTACTGAGTAATTGTGGCTGTATATCTATCTGTGCATTTAAGACACAAAGTATTTCTGCAACTCAGAAACACTATTGTAACTGACTCTTATGTAGGTCTTCTCACTTCTTTATCTTAATTTTAATCAATTTTTAAATAAATGTACTTAAGAAATTTCCATCTCAAGGGGAGGCTCCAAGGCCTGACATTATTACTGATGCTATGATGTGCTTACAGACAGTAGACTAGCAGGTCTGCCTTCTGAGAGGTCCAACATGCAGCTGACTGAGACAGATGCAGATATTTAAACTCAACCATTGGACTGAAGACAGGGACCTCTGTGGTTGAATTAGGGAAAGACAATAGTAAGCTGAGAAGAAGGGTGATCCCGTAGGAAGACCAGCAGCCTTAACTAACTGAGACCTCTGAAATCTCTCAGACACTGAACCACCAAACAGGCAGCATACACAAGATGGTCCAAGACCCCCAACACATATACAGCAGAAGTCAGCCTGATCTGACTTCAGTGGGAGAAGACGTGCCTAACAATCTAGACACTTGAGGGCCCAGGGCAGAGGGCAGGGGAAGACATCCTCTTGGAGATTAGGGGATGGGCAAGGAGGAATGTAGGAAAGTAGAGCAGGAAAGGGGCAAGGACTTGATTGTAAAATAAATAAATAAATATATATATTTAAACTGGATATGTTACTGATGAGTATTGTGATGGTTAGTATATGGTTGTCCCAAAGACTAGCACTATTAGAAGGTATGGCCTTGTTGGAATAGATGTGGCCTTGGAGTGGGTGTGTCACTGTAGGTGTAGGCCTACTTCTCTTCTCTCTCTCTCTCTCCCTGCCTTTCTTTGCTTCTACTACCCTCTTAACTCCCCTCCCTATGCCGTGAATAAACTCTATTCTATACGATACGATACGATACGATACTATACCACCTTGTGGCTGGTCCTCAGGGGAAGGGATTCCTCAACATCTGCCTGCTGAGACAATCCCTTTCCCCATACCTTACCACACCCCCATAGAACATATTTTATACCTCTTTGTCTTTTTATGAACACATCACTCCATGTTTAGACTTATGTGTACATAGACTTCTACCAACTACATGAGTTAATATTATTAAAAGTGAATCTTTAACCTGTGATAAATCACACATCCTTCATTTCTCCTGTGTTTCACAAGTTTGCATAAGGGTTGCATCTATTACATACCAGAAACTGTATTCTAAGTCCTAGTAAAAATATCTAGTACTCTTATATCAATATGATTGAAATATATATATGTATATATGTATTATAATGCATAAAATTATTTTTAAAAAATTTATGTAATATATTTGATCATGTTTCCCACCCAGTTTCATGTTCTTTCTTTCTGTCAAGAAAAACCCACAAAAACCGAAAAATCAAAACAAACTAATAAAATACCCTGCAGCTAACTATTGGACTGGGCAGGGGAACCCAAATAGAGGAGTTAGAGAAAGTAAAGAAGAAGCTGAAGGGGTTTGAAATTCATAGGAAGAAAGAACAACAATAGCAACCAACCAGACTCCAGAGCTCCA